>NC_084619.1:15421806-15649306 GCF_033978795.1 Nerophis ophidion
ATTCCAATCAACTTTTTTTTGTAGTAGGGCCTGTCAAATATTAAAAACTTGTAACTGAGGAATAATCACAAAAATATAATGTATTATTCGTGCATATGCAGATTAGTTACACAATTTATTTTGTCCTTTACCCGGTGTGAGTTGTCATAAAAAATAACCCCTGACCGGACTTTATATAAAACTACTATTAGTTTTGTGCTAATAAATTACATGCACTCAAGTAAAACATTTAAAAAAATGTTCATAGATGACATTCTGATCTTAAAATTGGGGTCTGTTTAAGTCGATTTAACTTACATAAGTGAGCAATAACCGATGTATATTCCAAATTTAAGGGTGTGATTAATCTGATTAAAAAATCATTTGACAGATACATTAAACATTTGTTTCTTATTGCAAGTTTGTCCTTAATTAAAATAGTGAACATACAAGAAAACTTGTCTTTTAGTAGTAATTAAACAAACAAAGGCTTCTAATTTAATTGCTGACATATGCAGTAACATATTGTGTCATTTTCCATTCTATTATTTTGTCAAAATTATGAGGGACAAGTGGTAGAAAATGAATTATTAATTGTTCATTTACTGTTAAGTCCTTAAAGGATCATGCCTTGGTCATATTCAAAGTCCTCATGTGTTCTGGGACCTATTTCCTGAGTTTTTAAACATAACATAAACTTCGAAAAACACAAAAGAAGATTTTGTGATGTCCAAAAATTTTGATGCAATCCTAATATTATCCACTTGATATGCTCCTGTACTTGGTATAATTACAGAGGATGTCAGGTATAGATCCACCCATGACATATGTTAACATACATTTATCATACTTGCCAACACTCCCGATTTTTCCGGGAGACTCACGAATTTTAGTGCCCCTCCCGAAAATCTCCCGGGGCAAATACTCCCTCGAATTTCTCCCGATTTCCACCCGGACAACAATATTTGGGTCGTGCCTTAAAGGCACTGCCTTTAGCGTCCTCTACAACCTGTCGTTACGTCCGCTTTTCCTCCATACAAACAGCGTGCCAGCCCAATAACACAATATCTACGGCTTTTACAGACACACATACGTGATTGCAAGGCATACTTGATCAACAGCCCTACAGGTCACACTAAGGGTGGCCGTATAAACAACTTTAACACTGTTAGAAATATGCTCCACACTGTAAACCCAAACCAAACAAGAATGACAAACACATTTCGGTAGAACATCTGCACCGTAACAAAACATTAACACAACAGAACAAATACCCAGAAACCCTTGCAGCACTAACTCTTCTGGGACTCTACAATATACACCGATGGTCATTAGGGGTGACGCCGGTGAGCTACAGTGTGTAGTGAAGCATGTTCAGCTATTCCTCGTCCTGCAGGGATGACATTTTTAAGAAATGTACTTTATTTGTCGTCAGGGAGGCGAGGATTAGTGATTTAGAAGTAGCTAAAACACTGCCGACAGAAGTTAGCCGCGAGCTAGCCAACCATGCCTTAAAGAACCTCTTCCTGAGGGCATTTCAGTGTTATAACTTCACCTTTTATCTTTAATTTTCAAGCCAAAATGTGTCCGTTCTCCCTTTTCTGTCTACACACTGTTTCTGCTTGTAAGTACTCAGTGATTGTGCCCTGCCGAATATGCGCCTCTCCTTGTAAACCAATAATGACACGACGTGACGACGACCCAGGGCGGTGGGGTGGACCGGTACTTTTTAGAGGCAGTATAGTACCGAATATGATTCATTAGTATTGCAGTACTATAATAATACCATTATACCGTACAAACCTAGTGTGTGTTTGTGTATATATATATATATATCTTGATTGGATTATCCAGAGAATAGTGCTCGATACCGTGGTATAGCGCAATATGTAGGTGTGGGATAAATCACAAGACTACTTCATCTCTACAGAACTGTTTCATGAGGTGTTCCCTCAATCATATATATATATATATATATATATATATATATATATATATATATATATACATACATACATATATATATGCATATATATATATATATATATATATATATATATATATATATATATACATACATATATATATGCATATATATATACATTGAATTGTCGCAGGGCATATAGTATGCGCCTGCCTTGAATTACTGCCGGGTCAAACTCGCTTCGCAAAATAATTGGCGCATGCTTAGTATTACCGCCGGGTCAAACTTGTGACGTAACGAGTGAAACTTCCCCTGTCATCATTTTCAAAATGGAGGAGGCTGATTTCGGTTCCGGTAATTTGAAATCGCATAAAGTGAAGAAGATTAAGAGCTATTCAGTAGGATTGAAGGTCCAAGCTTACATCCCACTCAAATTTTTACTGCATGCCTTTGGTAAGTGCCGGAGTGAGAATAGGTTTTAAAATAATTAGCGCATGCTTACTTTTACCGCATGTCTTTGGTAAGCGCAGGAGTGAGAAGAGGTTTTAAATTAATTAGCGCCCCGGCGGCAATTCAAGGAAATATGGTGTATATATATCTCAAATTATGTTTTCGCTCTATTTTCAAATATCTGTCTTTTTGTTTTTGTTTTTTTAAAGGCAAATCTTCCCAAACGGGTTGCCAGGTGAATACTCCCTGGTCACCATCTTCCGTGTGAGAAGAACTACAAAAAAAGAGCGCTGGTATCTATGGCAGATATTCGACCAGGCTGGAGACACTCAGGTGGGTCCCCCACTGTGGGTTTTCATCCCCTTGTCAAAGTCAGTATTACACATACATCGTGGAACCTCAGAGGTCAAACACAATTCGTTTCGGGACGCTGGTCAACACAGTAACTGCTGAGACATGGTAAAGAGGGTAGGATTAAATGAGCTCTGCTTCTTGGTACTCCCGTGCGTTGTGTAAACATCTGACGCAAGTTGAAAATACAACTTGACATATTCCTGCAAAGTTTGACCAAATTCTGAATCGAATCACCTCATGGGTAATTGAGTTTGGAGCTGTTACTGTGTGGCTGGACGTATATTTTTGTGTCTTTGCTCCCGTAGGTGTCAATTGTCGTTGACGGCGGCAGGAAGGCGGTGGAGTTCTCCGCGCGGGGCCTGCTGAACAACGTGCTCCGCTACACGTTTAAGAGCCGTGACCTACACAACCTGTTTGATCGGCAGTGGCACAAGCTGAGCTTTTCTGTGCAGAGCAACATCGTCTCCGTTTACATGGACTGCAGGCTAATAGAAAGGAGGCTGACTGGCGAGAGAGATGCCGTTGACCACAGTGGGCGTGCACTCATCACCACCAGAATAGAGGATGGACGGCCGGTGGATGTACGTGCGGCAATTACAATTTCTTACTGTGACTTCTTGGATGATATTTGAAGCTTTTCTAGACAGGAAAGGGACCTATGATGATTTCAATCTATATTTTAAACACTTCCACCCGGTCTCGATCAGGGATTCTTAACCTTTTTGACCTTGGGGCCCGATTTTTCCACTACAGAGGGAACTGGGGCCCACTAAAATATTAGCACTGAATTAGTCATCTTACTCCTGATTTAAATTCGATTCAATAATTATATCTGACCTAAATACATTTTACAACTTTGTCAAATGATCCGAAAGCATGTGTTAATAATAAAATGTATTATCAAGGCTTCGGTCAGGCTGATTAATAGATATTTATGATTCAAATACATTGCAATTGAAGGAAGTCATAACAACTAATGAGAAATAAGTGTACATACAATTACGCAGTCCTAAATTAAAATACATTTTAATATATTAAAAAGTAATGATATACAGTCGTGGTCAATAATTTACATACACTTGTATAGAACATAATGTCATGGCTGTCTTGAGTTTCCAATAATTTCTACAACTTTTTGTGATAGTGATTGGAGCACATACTTGTTGGTCACCAAAAAACATTCATGAAGTTTGGTTCTTTTATGAATTTATTTTTTGTCTACTGAGAATGTGACCAAATCTGTTGGGTCAAAAGTATACATACAGCAATGTTAATATTTGGTTATATGTCCTTTGGCAAGTTTCACTGCAATAAGGCGCTTTTGGTAGCCATCCACAGACTTCTGGCAAGCTTCTGTTTGAATTATTGACCACTCCTCTTGACAAGATTGGTGCCGTTCAGCTGAATTTGTTGTTTTTCTGACATGGACTTGTTTCTTCAGCATTGTCCACATTTTTAAGTCAGGACTTTGGGAAGGCCATTCTAAAACCTTAATTCTAGCTCGATTTAGCCATTCCTTTACTACTTTTGACGTGTGTTTGGGGTCATTGTCCTATTGGAACACCCAACTGCGCCCAAACCGCAACCGCAGGGCTGATGATTTTAGAGGTAATTTTCCTTTTTCATTGTTCCATTTACTCTCTGTAACACACCAGTTCCATTGGCAGCAAAACAGGCCCAGAGCATAATAATACCACCACCATACTTGACGGTAGGGATGGTGTCCGTAGGATTAAAGGCCTCACCTTTTCTCCTCCAAACATATTGCTGGGTATTGTGGCCAAACACCTCAATTTTTGTTTCATCTGACCACAGAACTTTCCTCCAGAAGGTATTATCATTGTCCATGTGATGTCAGATGAAACAAAAATTGAGCTGTTTGAAACGGTCAATAACACATTTCATAAACTTTATAGATACCCCCATCAGAACGTAGCAGACTGCAAAACCCTGTTAAACGAGGCAAGCTCACGCCAAAATGCCCAAACCTAATGATTTAATTTGTCACTTTGGCATTGTATGGAACATTGTAACAATATTTATGTGCAAGAAAAGACAAAATTCATCATAGGTCCCTTTTAAAAAAACTAAACAAAAAAACTGAAGGTCAGCTCTGCCAATCAGCTTAAACAGCCTTAGACTTGAATTGAAAAGCTGACCTTTAGATCCACTTCCTATGTAAAATAAACAAAAAAATGAGTCAGCATATTACCAAAATAGAAATGCTCAAATTTGCCTCCTAATAAGCTGCAGTTCAGGGTTGTGGAAGTGGAAGAACATTTTTGGACACAGTGACTAAGGAATTGGATAATTAATAATTTCCCGTCATGTTTCATTGTACTTTGTCCATAGGTTGAACTCAAACAAATTCTCATCTACTGCGACCCTTACATAGTGGAGATGGAAACATGCTGTGAGATACTGGAGCGAAAGGTAAACAGTTTTCAATGTGTCATGTCCGTACTTTGTACATCCATTTTCTATAGCGCTTGTCCATACTAGGGTCATAGGTGAGCTGGAGCCTATCCCAGCCGACTTCAGTTTGTGCAGTTAGCTACAAATTAACTGACAGAGGAATCAGTATGCTGTACCTTAAGATGTCTGTGGGCCTGATCTACTAAAAGATTTGCTTGTAGTTTATCAAACCATTAAAATATTTCTCGTGATTAATCGCATTTTGTTCATAGTTATGTCAAAATTAGTCGCAATTAATCGCAGATAGATGTTTCCCCAGCCCCCCATTCCTCAACTGACCTGCTAGAATTTTTTAGGTGCAAATATCACAGAATACCATTTCAAAACATCTTTGACAAAGAATGATCGTAATGTAAGACATTTTCATTTTGTCAAAGTAGTTAAATTTCAAGGCGCAGTTAAGGCGTTGAGGGGTTCCGGTTTGGTGGCCGCGGGATTAGGTCTCTGCTTTTTGCAGATGATGTGGTCCTGAGGGCTTCATCTGGCCGGGATCTTCAGCTCTCACTGGAACGGTTCGCAGCCGAGTGTGAAGCGACCGGGATGAGAATCAGCATCTCCAAGTCCGAGTCCATGGTTCTCGCCCAGAAAAGGGTGTAGTGCCATCTCCGGGTTGCGGAGGAGACCCTGCCCCAAGTGGAGGAGTTAAAGTACCTAGGAGTCGTGTTCACGAGTGGGGGAAGAATGGATCGTGAGATCGACAGGCGGATCGGTGCGGCGTCTTCAGTAATGCGGACGTTGTATCGATCCGTTGTGGTTAAGGACCTGAGCCGGAAGGTAAAGCTCTCAATTTACCGGTCAATCTACATTCCCATCCTCACCTATGGTCATGAGCTTTGGGTCATGACCGAAAGGATAAGATCACAGGTACAAGCGGCCGAAATGAGTTTCCTCCGCAGGGTGGCGGGGCTCTCCCTTAGAGATAGGTTGAGGAGCTCTGTCATCCGGGAGGAACTCAAAGTAAAGCCGCTGCTTCTCCACATCGAGAGAAGCCAGATGAGGTGGCTCGGGCATCTGGTCAGGATGCCACCTGAACACCTCCCTAGGGAGGTGTTTAGGGCACGTCCAACAGTTAGGAGGCCACGGGGAAGACCCAGGACACGTTGGGAAGACTACGTCTCCCGGCTGGCCTGGGAACGCCTCGGGATCCCCCGGGAAGAGTTAGACGAAGTGGCGGGGGAGAGGGAAGTCTGGGCTTCCCTGCTTAGGCTGCTGCCCCCGCGACCCGACCTCGGATAAGCGGAAGATGATGGATGGATAGTTAAACTGGATGTTAAGCATAGCGCTTTTATTTTTTATTTGTATTTTAGGCAGGAAAGTGTGTGATTGGTGTGAGAAATTGTCTTGACATGTTTTGATGTCTGATCAACTGTCTGTGTCAGTGTTTGTTGTTGTCGAACCCCAAGATGCAGAGATGGAGGGAGGCATTATGCAGGAAAACGTGATTTAATAAAAATACTACAACAAGAACAAACCACAGGGGTACAACAAAAAGCACGCACGTGGGCGGATAACAAACTAAAAGAGCTAGCATGAGAGCTAGAAAACAAAAATGAACTTAGCATGGAAGTTAGCAAGATAAAGCAGGAAACAGAAGTTGTCACACCCCGCCTCGGGTAAAGGTAATGTAACCTTTGCAAACCAGACTTCAAATCAAGAATGGCAAGTCACGCAGTTGGCAACAGTTTACAAACATTTATTTAAATCCCAAAGTGTCAAGAGGTGAACAAAACAGGAAGACAAAGCACCAACAATCTGTAACAGTAATAAATATTATATATAGTACATTAATAATCTAAATATTTTTCAAAGTTGCATGCGGTAAATAGGCCTATGTATAATTAATCAAAATAAGCATATTAAAAATAATCAAAATATAAATCATCCATAATATCACAATACATATATTTACAATCAAAAGGTCAAACATCAAATATATCAAAGTAAAGAATTAAATGACAAAACAGATTTAGCAAAATAAATTAGCAATCAACAAACCGGTTACATCACAACATAATCTCATCATCAAAATAATCACCTCAGTAGTTTGATGTATGAAGACCAAAACTCTTGGTCAGGACAGAGAACCTCCTCTGGCAGACTGGCAGAAAAATGGCATTTTCCCCACTTAAATAGCCCATAGCCCCGCCCACTAGCTGGGACCAATTTGACAGGGGGAATGAAGAAAACAGTTCTTTTGTAAATTTAACCATAAACAACCATCAGATGTCTAAAAAGTATTCACATAGTACTTTTGTATTTTTAAAGCATTCACTTTAGTCCACAGTGTATTCAGGTTTAGACAACAATTTTCAAATGTCCAGTGTCCTTCAGCAACACCCAGCTCCTGACAATCATGGTTTGGCCCAAATTAGGCCTAATTAGTCAAAGCAGGTGTGCTCACCTACATAAAGCCTTCAGCCCCACCCTGACTCTTTTAGCCGGACATGCAGAGCCATGGTGAGTGACAGCTTACAAATTGTTTGTTGAGCAGGCTTTCCACTGACTAAAAAAAATGTGCATGGTTTGAGAAGGTCAAACAGGGACAGTGTGGGGTCAAACTGTCACAGAAGTCATACATGTTATATAAAAACAAACTTGGAAGCAGGGAACAAAAAGCAGTAAGCTAAAAACCGCAATCTAACATAGCTTACCGCAACGCTGCATAGACAAGACAAGATAGGACACGACAGGAGCGATGATAATATATCACAAGAGCGACATGCAATACGTGACATCGACAAGACAATAATCCAGCACTGACTGGAAAACCAAGCAGGTGCAAATAGGAGCGGGCTGATTGACACCAGGTGTTGCCAGGTGCCAATCAGCCGCAGCTGAGGGGAAACAAAGCACTCAGGGAGACAAACAGGAAGCTGAACCAAAACAAGAGTGCTGACAGGAACTAAGGACAGGCAATACTAAACACACAGAGGAAAAACTAAAACACAAACAAATTGTCAGGGGCAAGCCTGACAGTCTGCTTTCATTTTTCTTGAGATTCTGTACCATCTTTCTTACTAAATCAGTCACAGTAACAATCTAAATGATATGTAATCACTGCACTTTAACAATAATCTGAACACGGAAGTGAACCACCACCCACCTCTGAACGACACGCACAGCAGGCATTTGCTACAGGGATGTCATCTTTTCTTGCGTTGCGAAAATGTTATTTTTGTAGGGAAAAAAACTCGCCATGTCTCTGAACCTTATCTTTCCATAATTTGCTCTTTTTTTTTGGGCTAATTTCTGCTCGCTATTTCCTTGCTGCCAGCTCAATACTAACCGGAGAACTGCAGCCAAGCTACGGCACGGCCCGAGGATCAAAAAGGACACGTGTGCGTTAAAAAAATGTGTGCCATTATTTAAATTTATAGATAATGCGTCAATATCGCGTTAACTGTGACAGCCCTAATTAAAACACATGCAAACTTGATTGCATACTCAAAGCTACTAAGATTTGTGCGTGAAGGATTGTCTTTTAAGTGAGCACAATAAGGAGCTTACTTCGTTTAGCACACAAACTGAAGGCCCCCGAGGGCCACATCTGGCGCGCCAAATCATTTTATTTGACCTGCGAAAGCTTTGAAATAACGAACTTCAATCAATCAATCAATCAATGTTTATTTATATATCCAAGTGTCTCAAAAGGCTGCATAAGCCACACCAACAACTGTTTTGCTATAGCTTTTTCAATTTTAACAGAAAAAATGTTTTTACTCCATGCAACTGCAGTTCATAACCAAATATTGTTTCAAGCTAGTCAATTAACATTTTTCTGCTCAATGTAACTTTCTATAAATTAATCAATTATTCTATAGCTGAATCTGTTTGTAACCTTGACTTGTGATGCCAGAGCATGTTTACAATCTTTGTTTTGGTTAACTATGATAATAATTAAACGAAGGAGTAATTATTTAACATCATGAGGCAATTATACTTTACGTTAATGTTGTTATATTATATGTGTGTCGTAGTTACAAGCAGCTCTTTGAGGGCAGCCCGAGATAAAACTCTTAGTTTGATACTGATGATTCAGAATCTGTCTTCATGAATATACTTAAAATATGCTGATTATCAGACCACCTTCAATACTGGGAGATGAAAATGCAAATGTAATTATTTTGCGGACAAAGTGTGATTTATCAAAACTAAAACTGTTGTACCGTTGTACTTATGATTGTCAACATATATGGCTTGTCAAAAATAGAAATGTTATATTGTCTATTCGGCAATATCATTTTATAATTTCATAGCTGCTGGATGGCTTAAGGGGCTGATTAAAACGAATTCAATTGATGCGTTTTAATGGCTGCTCACATTTTTTATTTGTGTTTTTGAATTATATGAAACAAACTTATTGCATTGTGCATTTTCTTGCATCTGGAACAATCCCATGTCGGTGCACGCGCGCAGTTAGCGCCACCACATTCCATGAGCGCACGCTAAAAAAGTGGGTTCCATTGTAAATGCACTGCAGGACTGCCTCTACAATGCCCAGAAAAGGTGGTACATAATGGTCTGCTGCATGTTCCAAAACATAGCAAACGCCACAGGTAGAAATTATAAATGGGTTGTACTTTTATAGCGCTTTTCTACCTTCAAGGTACTCAAAGCGCTTTGACACTACTTCCACATTTACTCATTCACACACACATTCACACACTGATGGAGGGAGCTGCCATGCAAGGCGCTAACCAGCAGTCATCAGGAGCAAGGGTGAAGTGATCTTGCTCAGGACACAACAGACATGACAAGGTTGGTACTAGGTGGGGATTGAACCAGGGACCCTCGGGTTGCGCACGGCCTCTCCCCCACCGCGCCACGCCGTCCCCATTAGGAGTAAGACAACATGAATTTGCATGGTGAATGCCGCTTAAAGTACAAGCAAAAACCTGATTTAAACAAGTCATAGTAGATTACACTATTTGTACACACATTGATTGATTGATTGAAACTTTTATTAGTAGATTGCACAGTACAGTACATATTTGATTTGCATTGACCACTAAATAGTAATACCCAAATAAGTTTTTCAACTACGTTAATCATTTCATGGTAAATGTTATAGTTTGCACATGCTGTTTAACACGTAGTATTTGGATCTTAGTAGATGAGGCCTTATATGCACATAATAGTTGTGGGGGAGATAATTAATTCTTAGATGTATCACGAGTGGCTTCACGGTGGCAGAGGGGTTAGTGGGTCTGCCTCACAATACGAAGGTCCTGCAGTCCTGGGTTCAGATCCAGGCTCGGGATCTTTCTGTGTGGAGTTTGCATGTTCTCCCCGTGAATGCGTGGGTTCCCTCCGGGTACTCCGGCTTCCTCCCACTTCCAAAGACATGCACCTGGGGATAGGTTGATTTGCAACATTAAATTGGCCCCAGTGTGTGAATGTGAGTGTGAATGTTGTCTGTCTATCTGTGTTGGCCCTGCGATGAGGTGGCGACTTGTCCAGGGTGTACCCCGCCTTCCGCCCGATTGTAGCTGAGATAGGCGCCGGCGCCCCCCGCGACCCCGAAAGGGAATAAGCGGTAGAAAATGGATGGATGGATGGATGTATCACGAGTGGGACTTGGATAATGCTGAATCAATGGACAAACATGTAAACATCCAATATTTAAGTGCAGACGTGCCTCTCTACATTCGGCTTCAAAATTATATTGCGGATTTAAAAACTAAAAAATACTTAGTTTTTAAAACAATTTTTTTTTACCATTTTGTACATGATTTTGGCCAAAATGAAGTGTTATATCAGGTTGGATTTATGTGTTAATAGTGCACCGTATGGCTTATTTTATTTTAGCATTATGATGTAGTGATCGATAGTTATTCACCAGGCGGGTTAAGGGTCAACTCTGCTCGTCTTTACTGCAACAATCTCAAGTTGACCAACTTTTGGCAAAACAACTTTTTGATGGACTACCTCATCAATATCACGTCTCCACTTTGGGAGGACTTTGACATGAGCGATATCGAACATCATCAGCTGGACGTCACATCGGACGTTTGGCGTCGCACATCATGCTAACTGACACATCGCTGCCTATCAACAGCTGTCTGGCCAATGTGGGGAGAGACTCTTTTGATGCACTTTATCTTGACATCAATAACTCAGCTTTGGCTTGAGGGATGTGGGATAACAACGCAGACATGCAATGCTAACACAGAAGGCTGACATCACAGCTAATGAGCATTGAGACGATTATAGTCCAGTTCTAACTTATAGGAATTATCCAGGACATGACAAAGTATTTCCAAGTCAGGCCTGTGTTTTAGTGGCCGGGCAACGGCAAAAGTAATTATGCTTTAGGGATCCTGTGTTGGGGCTTCACGGTGGCAGAGGGGTTAGTGCGTCTGCCTCACAATACGAAGTTCCTGCAGTCCTGGGTTCAAATCCAGGCACGGGATCTTTCTGTGTGGAGTTTGCATGTTCTCCCCGTGAATGCGTGGGTTCCCTCCGGGTACTCCGGCTTCCTCCCACTTCCAAAGACATGCACCTGGGGATAGGTTGATTGGCAACACTAAATTGGCCCTAGTGTGTGAGTGTGAATGTTGTCTGTCTATCTGTGTCGGCCCTGCGATGAGTTGGCGACTTGTCCAGGGTGTACCCCGCCTTCCGCCCGATTGTAGCTGAGATAGGCGCCAGCGCCCCCCGCGACCCAAAAATGGAATAAGCGGTAGAAGAATGGATGGATGGGATCCTGTGTTGTAATCTACAGTAGAACACAAAGATAAAGCTGACTATATGGGTGGTATTCCTTGTTTAGCAGACTCTAATACTGTAAAAAAAAAAAACATATTTAGAAGGTCTTAAACAGTGTTTTAATGCTTTAAATATGAAGATAGTTGATTTGTTAATAATAATCCTTCTTCGTGGAAATTGTTTCCATGAAAATCAAGGGTTGACTGTATGTTAAATAAAGTAATACAGACTTTTATATAATGTGGAACTAACGAGAACACACATTAAGCAAAACACAGCAGGAGGGGTTGAGAAGCCACGCTAACCGCTAAACTAGTAATGTGTATTTCTGGTCTTGTCACCCCCCTGCCGGGCAGGAGGGAAACAAGGCAGTGTGGCTGGAACAAAAGAGACGATGGAGACACTTTGTTGAACAACAAGTTTCTTTATTACAAGCGAGTGTCATTAAACAGGTCTGCAGTACCCGGAGGAGCCTAGGTCAAAAAAATTAAGGACTCCTAACCCGGAGAGGCCAAACCATCAGTTGTTATATTCCTCCTGTCTGTGTCTGGGTGTGTGTGTTAAGTCAGGAGTGCGCATCCAGAGCATAAAAGGAGATGTTGGTGTGTAAGTTTCTGGAAAACAACTGATTTAGGTCACAACTCAAATGTTGGCATTGAGCCCGACAGGTAGTCTTTTCTCAAGGATATGGTTGTCACTTTTGCATTCCGAAGTCCCAATTAGAGCCACTTTTCCTAAGAGAAGTGATCCAATCCACCTGCGAATATCAAACTAAGGGGACTTATCTACAAACCCTATTTCCATATGAGTTGGGAAATTGTGTTAGATGTAAATATAAACGGAATACAATGATTTGCAAACCATTTTCAACCCATATTCAGTTGAATATGATACAAAGACAACATATTTGATGTTCAAACTGATAAATGTTTTTTTTTTTGCAAATAATCATTAACTTTAGAATTTGATGCCAGCAACACGTGACAAAGAAGTTGGGAAAGGTGGCGATAAATACTGATAAAGTTGAGGAATGCTCATCAAACACTTATATGGAACATCCCACAGGTGTGCAGGCTAATTGGGAACAGTTGGGTGCCCTGATTGGGTAAAAAAGCAGCTTCCATGAAATGCTAAGTAATTCACAAACAAGGATGGGGCGAGGGTCACCACTTTGTAAGCAAATTGTCGAACAGTTTTAGAACAACATTTCTCAACGAGCTATTGCAAGTAAATTAGGGATTTTACCATATACGGTCTGTAAAATCATCAAAAAGTTCAGAGAATCTGGAGAAATCACTGCACGTAAGCGATGATATTACGGACTTTTGATCCCTCAGGCGGTACTGCATCAAAAAACATCAGTCTGTAAAGGATATCCCCACATGGGCTCAGGAACATTTGATAAAACTCACTGTCAATAATTACAGTTGGTTGCTACATCTGTAAGTGCAAGTTAAAACTCTACTATGCAAAGCCAAACCAATTTATCGAAAATATCCTGAAATGCCGCCGGCTTGGCTGGGCCCGAGCTCATCTAAGATGGACTGATGCAAAGTGGAAAAGTGTTCTGTGGTCTGACAAGTCCACATTTCAAAGTATATTTGGAAACTGTGGACGTGGTGTCCTCCAGAACAAAAAGGAAAATAACCATTCGGATTGTTATAGGCGCAAAGTTCCAAAGCCAGCATCTGTGATGGTATGGGGGTGTATTAGTGCCTAAGGCATGGGTAACTTAAAAATCTGTGAAGGCACCATTAATGCTGAATGGTCCATACAGGTTTTGGAGCAACATATGTTGTCATCCAAACAACGTGATCATGGACGCCTCTGCTTATTTCAGCAGGACAAGTGTTAAAACAGCGTGGCCTCGTAAAAAAAGAGTGCGGGTACTTTCCTGGCCCGCCTGCAGTCCAGACCTGTCTCCCATCGAAAATGTGTGGCGCATTATGAAGCGTAAAATACGACAGCGGAGACCCCGGACTATTGAACGACTGAAGCTCAACATAAAACAAGAATGGGAAAAAATTCCACTTTCAAAGCTTCAAAAATTAG
The DNA here is from genome assembly GCF_033978795.1 of Nerophis ophidion. Lineage (NCBI taxonomy): Eukaryota > Metazoa > Chordata > Actinopteri > Syngnathiformes > Syngnathidae > Nerophis > Nerophis ophidion. The sequence continues at coordinate 15,435,749 of NC_084619.1, forward strand.
TTTCCTCAGTTCCCAAACGTTTGAGTGTTGTTAAAAGAAAAGGTGGTAACACAGTGGTAAACATGCCCTTTCCCAACTACTTTGGCACGTGTTGCAGCCATGAAATTCTAAGTTAATTATTATTTGCAAAAAAAAATAAAGTTTATGAGTTTGAACATCAAATATCTTGTCTTTGTAGTGCATTCAACTGAATATGGGTCGAAAAGGATTTGCAAATCATTGTATTCTGTTTATATTTACATCTAACACAATTTCTCAACTCATATGGAAACGGGCTTTGTAATTATGTGCTCAAACTGAAATACCACTAATTATTTAGTCTTTGTGGTTTGCTTTCTCCAAGGTCAATATAAACATTCACCATATGTAGAACATAATAAGAGTTAATTAAATCACTTCACTAGCTTGAATGTAAAGTAGTGAAAGAACAAAAAATGAGGGCTTTAGACACTTCAACAATTGCGTTACAACGGAGACTAAACAAGCTAACAAGAGGAAATTAGAGTGGCTACAACACACCTCTTTGAGCTATGTGCTGACGGTCAGGTGATTGGGCAAAAATGTTTGGGCATTCCGTGGTTATAGAAGAGCCCTAAGCTTCCCACTCCTAGTAGACATACATTGCTTTGGATATATTGACCTCACAAAGTACATTTTGGTTTTGTAACTTGTAAGTATAACCTCATTTTAGTCAATCAGAAGCCTGCAGAAAGCACAGCGCCAGTCAAATAAATTATTTGTAGACTGATGTCAGACTATCGGTTTTACAGTCGAAACTAATGTTTGAACACAATCTGTTGTATGTGATGCTGTTATCAACAACTTCCAATAGGAAATCATGGAAAACAGTTGCAGGGTCATATTGTTCCCATAATTAACTACCGTATTGGGCACACCGGTTCTATGCATAGATTATGTTTTACAGACCATCTTCAAGCCGCTTGAGGATGCGCCATTTTGTGGACGATCTTAGGTCTCGTTCACACTGCAGGTCAAATCTAATTTGTTTGCCCATATGCGTCATGTATCGGATTTTTTCATGTCTGTGTGAACAGTGCAATTCTGAATGTTCATAACACTTCCGTATGTGGAAATAAACAAATAGATATGCAATGTGAACGCTTCTGCGCTCAGGTGGCATTCATCCGACCAGAACGTCATCAAAAAGCGATAGACGTCATATTTATCCGCTAAAATAGGTGGTTGACAAATAAATAGTTGACAACGGTGAAAATGTTTTAGGAACTCACATGAATGTTTCACTACTCTTATCTCCTACTGACACGCACTTAAAGCAGACATCGAAGCAAAATATCCTGTAAAACTGCGAAAGGCAAAATACTTGTCATCTTCCTTCTTAATCTTCTGCTATGTGCAATAATTTCGTTCAGAAAATGTTGACTGTGATTGTACAAAAACTTTGAAACTGCCAAAAATGCTTCAGTGAAAGCTGTTTACTTTTGTAAATAATTAATTCCATATTGTCCGCATGTGGGTCAGACTGCATTAACATTAGAAATCAGGGTTTTGTTTGAAATGTGAACGGCCACTAAAAAGATCGGATTCAACAAAAAATTCAGAGTTGGTCATCTGACCATGCAGTTTACGTGGCTCGACTTCGAAAAAGTCTTCTCCCCGCTATCATTGTTGTACCGGTTGTGTTTTAGCGTTTCCATAGCGAGTCTACTGACAGATATAAGTTTGAACTGTGCAGCTGGGATGGACTCCAGCAGCCCCCTCGGCCTCTAAAGGTCTATTTTGTATTAAAATACGCAACATTAGATGATGAATGCACAAGACGATAGAGAAAAAGAAGGAGCTCATTGACTATGATGGGGACTACAATGGCAAACAAGCTCAAATTTTTGGGGACTTATGCAGATCGCAACTACACTTCAGCAGGTACCAGTGGGTAAGAAAAGTTGGTTTTGCATAATATTGTGAAACAAAACACCGGATAATGTCTCCTAACAGGTGCCACTTTGAGGATCTTAAATACACACCATTATAATACCCTTAAATTTACTACGGTAGCCGTAATGCGCCGACAATCCATCAAGGGGGAACCTGCTGTCGTGACGAAGCGGTTGTTGCTGGACACACGACGGACCCTTGGGAGAAGGAGGGCCGCGTGCCTGGCGACCCTTTTCTGTCGAGAACGTGAAGATTTCCACCTATTCGGAATTATGACAACAGGACATCAGCTGATTGAAGTAAGCGTTGCTCTGGTTTGTCGACAAATTGGAAGTTGCTGGCAGTCTTCAAAGTACCCCAAATGATTGGAGGATGCGGGAAGAACTGTGGATTACATCGGACTGTCTACCCCGCAGGTTTGAGGACCAGTCATAGACAATTTAGGGTGAAAAGCAAATTTTATTCACTCGCATACAAATCATTCTAACTCGGATTGTTTCCCTGGCTTCGAGACTCTCCCGAAGGACGGTGCTGTGAAGACACAACAAACTCCCTTTTTTGTCTCTCATGGACACACACCTGTTGTTGTTGACTTTGGACTAGCGACTGCACAATACATCAAGGCCACGGAACAGAGACACACTATGGGCTCGCACTCGCACACACACACACACACACACACACACACACACACACACACACACACACACACACACACACACGCACACACACACACAACCTAACGCCCTCAACGCAAATCCCGTAGGGGTGATAAATGGATGGTCAGCGCCTGAGAGCTGCGACCTACCACCATGACCTTGAACTACCTTCCCTCTGTTGCTAGATATCTCGAGATGTATGTTGTAATATGTATGTGTGCTTTGCTATGGAGTTTTTTTCCCACTCCAGACTGGGCCCCCTTAGGAGCCCCAGTCTAGATTGTAATTATTTTACTCATCCTCCCCCAGCGTTGACCTTTTCCCATCTTTTACGGGGCGCCTTTATGGCGTTCTTGTTTTGTAACATTGTACACTGTTTGTTTGTCTAATCTTGAACAGGTTTGTGCTGAAAACAAAGTTTCGTTGTACTTGTGCAATGACAATAAAGACCTATCCTATCCTAACTGTACGGCTCCGTAGCTTACCAAAGTCCTACTAAAACATTTTGACAGATTTTGAGCGCTGTGTGTAATGTTTTATATGCTCAATAAAACAAGTTTTGGTCTTGCTTGCTTACAGGTACTTGCTGGCGTTATTTATTGAACAGTTTTAAAAGTCAACTTGTAGTGCACATGTATCTCTATGTGGGACTGCCATCTACTGGTCACACTTATTACACCTTGTACCAAATAAAATAGATTCAAGGTTGGTAAGCACAACCACAATTAATACATACATTAGGTGCACCGGGTTTTTAAGATGCTCCGTAGATTTTTGAGAAAAGCAAAAGATTTTAAGTGCGCCTTATAGTCCGAAAAAATATGGTATGCATTTTTCAATAATCGGTAAAAAATGTGAACACTGCTAACATCTTCAGCCTGGCAGACCAATTACAAGTCTTCACTTGACCCTACTAATAATGCAATAATTAGTGTTTCTGAATGAGGTTAGGCTATGTTTTTTGTGTAATATGTAGGAACTGAAACAAAAAGTCTAAATTGCGATGTGATGGTTTTTTTTCTTTTTATTGATCCAGTGTGAAGACCCGCAGACATTTAATGGCACCTCCCCCCCTACGGTTACAGCCCAACTCCCACAAATGCTGTCTCAGCCAGCAGCCACACAGCCCAAGTGACAGATGTCACTGCCCAGCTGAAAAGGTACAATCAATTCCAGCCAACAAGGGGACTCTAATTGAGGACTTGTAATGTCTATTGTTTTGTAGGCCAACATTGACGTACACCATCCCTTACGCACACCTAACGATCAGTTAAAGGACAATTATACCAAAACCTATTCCTCCTTTGAAGACGAGCTGTAAACTAACAGTAAATACCAAATAATGCTCCTTGATCCTTTGAGTGTGGCGCATCATGCACTGTGTAATGAATTTTTCATAATTCTAAATTATTATTTCAGCTGCAAATATGAGGCTTAGATTAATATGCAAATTCACACCTGGAAGCTGCAAATCTTCTGTGAACTGAGCAGATGGCCGTTTCCACACCGCGACACCATCTTGTCATTTTTAAAAAAATCTTGCCCCGAAATAAAGTCAAGTTTTTGGGGGTCTTGGATTTACATGCGTGTCTATACCTATCAACTTGTAGAAGCAATGAAACGGGAAAAAAAAGCTTCTTAAATTACATTTAAAGAGGGTGTGTGCAACTTGCCTTACTGTTACATTTTCAAACCAAAAAATATACAACAGCTTTGGCTAGCTTATGCTACCTCTGGTCGTTTAAAAGGCCTTTTTTAAAAAAGTTTATATTTTTTTCCAATTACTAATTATATCAAAGAGATGATATTACTATTGTCAGCCATGTTGTAGTTTTTAGCGCTTCCATATTGACTCTGCTGACAGGTAAAAGTTTGAACTCAACGCTACTTTTTATTAGAATGGGCAACGTTGGAGGATTATAGCATGCATGTGCATATACGAGCCAGTCTGCCCACAACAAGAGGATAGAACATCGGGCTACGACTGGATTAAAATGGCGAACTTTCGCAAAACTCTTCGGTTAAACCTCTAAGATTGATTGATTGATTGATTGAAACTTTTATTAGTAGATTGCACAGTTCAGTACACATTCCGTACAATTGACCACTAAATGGTAACACCCGATTAAGTCGGGGTCCACGTTAATCAATTCATGGTAAGATATGTAAAGATATCCACTGACGTAAGTAAAACAAAATATGTCAACAAAGTCTCTAATTCCAAACGTTTGGAAGAAGGCAAGATTGTTTTATAAGTATCTCTACCATGCTTCCATGGTTTGATTTACATTTTTTTAAGACTTATGGGCACCCCAAATATAACAGAACAAAAACTAACGGTTAAGAAAAGTTGGTTTTGTAGAATAAGACCCTATTATGCAGATGTCTGATGGTTTTTATTATAAAATGTCATATTTCATATAAATGTGGAACACTTCAAATGTGCGACATTGTGTTGTCAGATAAAGTTAAAGTACCAGTGATTGTCACACACACGCTAGGTGTGGCGAAATTATTCTCTGCATTTGACCCATCACCCTTGATCACCCCCTGGGAGGTGAGGGGAGCAGTGAGCAGCAGTGGTGCCAGCGCCCAGGAATAATTTTTGGTGATTTAACCCCCAATTCCAACCCTTGATGCTGAGTGCCAAGCAGGGAGCTAATAGGTCCCTTTTTTATAGTCTTTGGTATGACTCGGCCGGGGTTTGAACTCACAACCTACTGTTTTCCGGGCGGACACTCTAACCACAAGGTCACTGAGTAGGGGATAGGAGTAGATAATATACTTTGTGTTTTTTTGAATAGGAAAAGGTTGGTCTTTCAGGCCAAGATGGACTTCCTGGACCAAAAGGTGGTGTGTGGGAAAGGTAATTGATTGAGTACTAACATATGCAGACCGGGGCAAATTAATGACCGGGGGCCGCATCCGGCTGTTCAGCTTTTCAATCTGGCTTGCCGAACATTCCAAGTATATTTTTTTAAATCTTTAAGACCAAACTGTAGCTGCCATAATGATGTGCAGTGATGTTTTCAAATGACTGTAAGTATTGAACTATGCAAAATATTTCAATGGTTGAAATCTACGCTTTTGCATGATATACCATTTACTAGGGCTGTACGGTATACCGGTGTTAGTACTGTACCGCGGTATAGCTCGGTTGGTAGAGCGGCCGTGCCAGCAACTTGAGGGTTGCAGGTTCGATCCCTGCTTCTGCCATCCTAGTCACTGCTGTTGTGTCCTTGGGCAAGACACTTTACCCACCTGCTCCCAGTGCCACCCACACTGGTTTAATTGTAACTTAGATATTGGGTGTCACTGTGTAAAAGTGAGTCACTAGAGAAAAAGCGCTATATAAATATAATTCACTTCACTTCACTAATAAATCATATTCGGTACGTTACCGCCTCTGAAATTACCGTTCCGCCTACTATAATTACGTCGATATTTTTTGGCATCACAACATCTTCTTTAGTTTTTTTAAAATGTATATTATGTTTATAAACTCTGGAATGTCCCCTCAACACATGAAGACTTTGATTATGACCAATGTATGATCCTATAACGACTTCAGATTGATATCCAAATTTGTGGTATCATCCAAAACTGATGTAACGTATCAAACAACAGAAAAATAAGTGATTATTATATTTTAACAGAAGTGTAGATAGAACATGTAAAAAGAGAACGTAACCAGATATTATTAACAGTAAGATTAAGAATCAATATTTACGGCTTGTCCCTCATAATTTTTACAAAATACAATGAGAAATGACACAATGTTTTACTGCATGCATTAGCAGACAAATTAGGAGCCTTTGTTTGTTTACTTAATACTATAAGACAAGTTGTCTTGTATGTTCACTATTTTATTTAAGGACAAAATTGCAATAAGTAACATATTTTTAATGTATTTTTTAAGCTTTTTTGTTAGAATCATGCCATTAATGCAATTTGTTTGTGGTCCCCTTTATTTAGAAAAGTACCAAAAAGAATTAATTAATTCTAAATAATTTTGGTATCTGTATACCAAAATATTGGTATCGGGACAACACTACCAGTTACTAAGATAATCTAAGTCACAGCAGCTCAGACGAGACACCAAGCAGGGGCGCCGAAAAGGGGGGGTAAAGGAGACGGATTCTAGGGGCTAGAGATGCGCGGTTTGCGGTCTCATCCGCGGAGTTCGCGGATAAACCGCGGGTCGGGCGGTTGACATGACGAAAAAATAGATTTTAAATAGATTCGGACGGGTGGCGGTTGAACCATCCGGAAATATTTGATATACATGGTTCTGGGATTGGTATTCTTTTCCATTCAAAGTGCCATTTAAGACCTGTGTCACAAAGCGAAGGAGACAATAGGAGACGCTATTATTCTCTTGAATGACTGCCGGTAGTCACCCAGATAATAAGTATTAGGGCGTGCTGTGAAGACATTGGCTTTGTCGCCTTCTACAACATGTACGATCTACTTGTCAGTCCAGCATCATGTTGTGTGTGGCTTGACAGACACGACTGCAAGGCATACTGGGTGATACAGAGTACACTAATGGTTGTGATATAAACAATTTTAACACTCTTAGTAATATGCGCCACGCTGTGAAGCCACACCAATTAAGAACGACAAACACATTTCGGGAGAACATCCTCACAGTAACACAACATAAACGCAACACAACAAATACCCATAATCCTTTGTATTCATGACACTTCCTGACTACTTTATACAAACCGCTAGCAGCAACCCCCCGTGCGTCGGTAAGGTAGGCGGGGGTGTAAAATATATTCAGGAAGTGTCACGGATACAAAGGATTCTGGGTATTTGTTGTGTTGCGTTTATGTTGTGTTACTGTGAGGATGTTCTCCCGAAATGTGTTTGTCAATCTTGTATTGTGTGGCGCATATTAGTAAGTGTTAAAGTTGTTTATATCACAACCATCAGTGTACTCTGTATCACGCAGTATGCCTTTCAATCTTGTACGTGTAATTGCGGAAGCTGCACACAACATGTTGCCGGACCAACAATCGGTTTGTACATGTTGAAGGTATCGAAGGCGATGGCTTCACAGCACGCCCATATTCTTGTCATCAGGATGAACGTTATTGAATAGTCGCGAGAACGTTAGCGGCTCCAATTGTCTTCATTACTCTGTGAAACAGGTTTAAATAGCTCTGTGAGTGGTAAAGGCGGCCGACCTCTGATATATTTCAGCGGGCGGATGGCGGGCGGGTACGGTCCTGATAAAATGTTGGTTCGGGGTGGACGGCGGGTGGATGACGACTTTGGTAATGCGGAGGCGGATGATACAATTGCCTATCCGCGCATCTCTACTAGGGGCCCATGATGGAGGGGGGCCCAGAGAGGCCCCTAATGATGATGTCGCCGCTGTGTTGGGGGCCCTGTGAAGATTATTTTCATGGGGCCCAAAATCCCTAGCGGCGCCCCTGCACCAAGCAGTGTGGGTGGGAAGTGTTTCCAGAGCGGCCAGCCTGAAATGCGGGTGTCAGGGACAGACACGGATAAAGATTCTTACAACAAAGTTCTAAAGCTTAGTGATGTGTCAGATGTATCAGATAATAGGTGTTTTTTTTACCCTTCAAGTTCATATTTTGCCGTGTTTGTTGCATTTTTTTTGCGTTTCACTTGAATGTAAAACATGTCGATACAAAGGGGGTGTGATATTCATATATTGTCGATATTCAGTGTTTTATCGTTCATAGTTAATATTGTAAATCCCACCTTCTTTATTTTCATGTACGTTTGTACATTCTGGATGCCTCATTCAGTAAAAAAAAAAAAAAAAAAAAAAAAAAATCCATCCTGTTTTTATAAGGCGTTCTGTCATAATGTTGTTAGCTTTCAATCAGACATTATTGTGACGTTTTGTTCCTAAAAATAGATATTCCGGCCCCCAGACACATTTCTTTTTCTAAATTTGGCCCCCCTATTCAAAATAATTGCCCAGGTCTGGTCTATGGTGTGCTGTTCTCGTCAGGGAGTAAGTAGTCTTTGCCATCTGGTTGAATGTGCAATCTTTTCCCGAAACACAGTTAAAAAATAAAAATAAAAAAATCATGATTTCACTCAACAGAACAGCAAAAGTGCAGAAAAATCATCCTTTTAAAAATAAATGTGTTCATGAATACATCTTAGTAGGCTAATATAGACATTCATAGCATGTGATGCTTTCATTATTAGGCTTATACAAGGATTTAAATTTTTTGTGGCTCCAGACAGATTTTTTTAAATTTGTATTTATTTAATTTTTTTTAAGGTCCAATATGGCTCTTTCAACAATTTAGGTTGCCAACACCTGGTCTAATAGAAGCCAGTCAACTTCAATTACAGCGCTGGAAATCTGGCAGACCGCCTACAGTATGTTTTACCTCAATAGTAGTACACTGGTCTCTCACACAGACAATATGGGTTCGAGCCCAGCTCGAAGCAGTTGGAAAAACAGTCGAGAGAGAGAGAGAGTAAACCATTACTAGACGAAGCTGCGTGACGTTCATACGTTGTCAATTTTCAGTGTTTTATCGGTCATAGTTAATATTGTAAAACCCACATTCTTTATTTGCATGTACATTCTGGGTGTCTCCATCCATCCATCCATTTTCTACCGCTTATTCCCTTTTGGGATCGCGGGGGGCGCTGCCGCCTATCTCAGCTACAATCGGGCGGAAGGCGGGGTACACCCTGGACAAGTCGCCACCTTATCGCAGGGCCAACACAGATAGACAGACAACATTCACACTCACATTCAAACACTAGGGGCCAATTTTGTGTTGCCAATCAACCTATCCCCAGGTCTGGGTGTCTCATTCAGTAAAATAACATAAAATTCCATTCCGTTTTTTTAAGGTGGTCTGTCATAACTTTATAGCATTCAGTCAAACATTATTGTGAGGTTTTGTATTAGTGTTGCTAAAAATCAGATACATCGGCCCCCAGACACATATTTTTCTCTAAATTTGGCCCCCCCGAGTCAAAATAATTGCCCAAGCCTGATCCCAACAAAATTATGTGAGCGTCCCGTCAGTCGACATCCCAACGAGAGTGGAAATATTACAGTAAGTCTTTATTTTATTCTGGCCTGTAATCGTTAGTTTGTATGATTAGCACCTAGCAACGTTGGGATGCAATAGTGTAACAAAAAAACTTCATCCATCATTCGGCTTCTCAAACTCATCTTCTTTGTGTTCGGGCTCAAAAATATAAGGTTCCGGATCATAATTTTTCCCAAAGTAATTGATGTTGGCTCTCATAAGATCTGCTTTGTTAGCATTTTTCTTGATTAAGGAAAGTTTCCTAGCGTAGTAACAATTTTTCTGGGGGTAAGATTTGTGTTACTTGGGTTTGCATGAACAATTCCAACTCGCAATCCACAATTATCTGGAAAATATATTTCTTCATAAAACATCATAAATGACACATGGCAGAATGTTTGTCTTAAAAGTTTTACATCTGTCACTTCGTTATTTTAGCTTGTTCCCTCCTAAAGTTTATAGTTTAGGGTTAGACTTTGCTGACAATTGAAGGGATAAAAGACAAGTCCCTCAAGAACATCATTTTTTTAAAGTCGGTACATTTCTTTTTTCTTCTCAGAAGGGTAAATATTTATCCTGCAGTAATGACATACTTTTATATTTAATGGTAATGGTCTTTTCAGCAAAGTTGCCATGTAATTACCTCTAAAAGGAAAGATGTTGAATCAAAAGTGCCCAAAGATGTTTGTTTTGAAGAAATGACACTTGTTTTTCCGTCAATACAGTAAAAGCTCTGGTTAAAAAGGAGACAAAAGTTTATTTCTTTGACAGTCTAATCGACCAAACGCTGGAAAGCACTGAAAATTGTCTCTTTTTGCCTGACGGTGGAAAGCAAAAAGCAGACATTGTCCACCAAAAAGGTCACAACAAAATAGATAAAATGACATGAATTGGGTAAAAGCCCAAGAGTTTGCGAAAAAGTACAAAGTGTTGCTGTGTGTCTGAGGAGAGCAGATGCCTTTTTGGGTCAGTCTCCTTAAAGGGGAACATTATCACAATTTCAAAAGGGTTAAAAAACAATAAAAATCAGTTCCCAGTGGCTTGTTGTATTTTTTGAATTTTTTTTCAAAATTTTACCGGTCTCGGAATCCATCCATCCATCCATTTTTCTACCGCTTATTCCCTTTCGGGGTCGCGGGGGGCGCTGGCGCCTATCTCAGCTACAATCGGGCGGAAGGCAGGGTACACCCTGGACAAGTCGCCACCTCATCGTAGGGTCAACACAGATAGACAGACAACATTCACACTCACATTCACACACTAGGGCCAATTTAGTGTTGCCAATCAACCTATCTATCCCTAAATAAAGCTTTGAAGTGCCTTATTTTCGCTATCTTCGAAACCACTATCCATTTCCCTGTGACGTCACACAGTGCCGCCAATGTAAACAAACAATGGCGAATACCACAACAAGATATAGCGACATTAGCTCGGATGCAAACTCGGATTTCAGCGACTTAAGCGATTCAACAGATTACGCATGTATTGAAACAGATGGTTGGAGTATGAAAGTATTGAAGAAGAAACTGAAGCTATTGAGCGAATAGTTATTGACGCTATTCATAGCCATTGCATGGCCGAATAACTGCGTTAGCATCGCCGGTAAAATGTGCGGACCAAACGATCAGGACTTTCGCATCTTTTGACACTGGAGCAACTTAAATCCGTCGATTGGTAAGTGTTTTTTTTGCATTAAATGTGGGTGGAAAGAAACGTAATATAGTTGCAAATGCATCTACAGGTTATCCATACATCTCTGTACCATGTGTGCTCTAGCACCGCCGGTAAATAGCATGTTAGCATCGATTAGCGTAGCATGTTAGCATCGATTAGCTGGCAGTCAACATCAACAAAACTCACCTTTGTGATTTCGTTGACTATCGTTGCAAATGCATCTGCAGATTATCCATACATCTCTGTGCCATGTCTGCCTTAGCATCGCCGGTAAAATGTGGAGACACTCCAGCACATTCAACGGGGGTCTGGCGGAAGACACTTTCGCATCTTCGGTCCAGTGGTGCAACTTGAATCCCTCCCTGTTAGTGTTGTTACACCCTCCGACAACACACTGACGAGGCATGATGTCTCCAAGGTTCCAAAAAATAGTCAAAAAAATGGAAAATAACAGAGCTGAGACCCGGTGTTTGTAATGTGTTGAAAATGAAAATGGCGGCTGTATTACCTCGGCGACGTCACATTCTGACGTCATCGCCTCCAGCGCGATAAACAGAAAAGCGTTTAATTCGCCAAAATTCACCCATTTAGAGTTCGGAAATCGGTTAAAAAAATATATGGTCTTTTTTCTGCACCATCAAGTTATATATTGACACTTACATAGGTCTGGTGATGATGTTCCCCTTTAAGGAATTGAAATTAATGAAGAAACACTGTTGGGCTTTTTTTCCTGGAACACCGAGCACCTGGAAGACATCCAGGCATGTCAGAAAATATGAACACGACTGTATGTTTTTATGGATGCAGGGTGGCTGGCGACATGGACCCAAGTTGCGGAGAAGGCAGGCGACGTGTAGGTAAACCATATTTATGCTAGCATTTTTTGCAGAATCCAACATTTTTTTCATGACTATACAATTGTAGAAGGTTTTTAACTGCCCTTCATTAATTTTTCATTCTTGTGACAATCATTCGTACTTTAAAGGCCTACTGAAATTAGATTCTTATTTAAACGGGGATAGCAGGTCCATTCTATGTGTCATACTTGATCATTTCGCGATATTGCCATATTTTTGCTGAAAGGATTTAGTAGAGAACATCGACGATAAATTTTGCAACTTTTGGTCGCTAATAAAAAAGCCTTGCCTTTACCGGAAGTAGCAGACGATGTGCGCGTGACGTCACGGGTTGTAGGGCTCCTCACATCTTCACATTGTTTACAATCATAGCCACCAGCACCAAGAGCGATTCGGACCAAGAAAGCGACAATTTCCCTATTAATTTGAGCGAGGATGAAAGATTTGTAGATGAGGGTATTGAGAGTGAAGGACCATTAAAAAAAGAAAAAAAAAAAAAAAAAAGAAAAAAAGATGATTGCAGTGGGAGCGATTCAGATGTTATTAGACATATTTACTAGGATAATTTAGAAAAATCCCTTATCTGCCTATTGTTTTAGTGAGATTATATAGTACCTGAAAGTTGGAGAGGTGTGGCCACGTGTGTGGTGACCGCCAGTGTCTCTGGTGGGAGGAGGTAATAGTCCGCAGCTGCAGGAGGATGCAAGCTCCGCTCATAACTACGGTAAGAGCCGACTTATTACCACAATTTTCTCACCGAAACCTGCCAGTTGACATGTGGTCTGGAACCATGTTCGCTTGACCGCTCTGTTCCATAGTAAAGCTTCACCTTCGGGAATTTTAAACAAGGAAACACCAGCTGTGTTTGTGTGGCTAAAGGCTTAAAGCTTCCCACCTCCATCTTTCTACTTTGACTTCTCCATTATTAATTGAACAAATTGCAAAAGATTCAGCAACACAGATGTCCAGAATACTGTGTAATTATGCGATTAAAGCAGACTACTTATAGCTTGGATCGGGCTGGAAAATAATGTCCGCTACAACCCGAGACGTCAAACGCAAGCGTCATCATACCGCGACGTTTTCGACACGACACTTCGCGGGAAATTTAAAATTGCAATTTAGTAAACTAAAAAAGGCCGTATTGGCATGTGTTGCAATGTTAATATTTCATCATTGATTTATAAACCATCAAACGGCGTGGTGGGTAGTAGTGGGTTTCGGTAGGCCTTTAACTTTTAAAAAGGTCAGAGGGCTCATCTTTTTTGTTTCACAAAATCAACACAATAATCCTACCAATGTTGTTTGTTCTCCTCTCCGCAATGCTGAAAGACGCTTGCTAAATGTCACTGGTTAAAAAAGATTTTTAATATTTTTCATTTCTATTACACTTCACATTCGTACAATAAATCTCAAAGTGCTAAAGAGTAAAAACACCATAGAAGCATTTAAAACAAGACAGTAAAAAAGGTTAAATAGGTGGGTTTTGGGGCCCAGAGGTGGTCAGGAAGGGTGTTCCACGGACGGGACACGGCAGCTTCAAAAGTTCTGTCCCCCATCATCTGGAGGCGTGTCCTGAGTGCGGGCAGACAATGTTTTTGGCCTTGTTTAAGATTTTTCCAGACAAAAAAATAAGAAGGCCAATACAGCTAGTATAGAAACCAATACTGGTTTTACAAGACCTTTTTCAAGAACATAAAAGGAATGAGGGGTAATTAAAAACCTTCTACAATTATTTTGATATCAGCTAGTATAGTCACGTAAAAAATGTTGGATTCTGCAAAAAATGCGAGCAGAAATATGGTTTACCTACACGTCGCCTGCCTTCTCTGTATCTTGGGGCCATGTCGCCAGCCACCATACGCATATCCAAAACCTACTCAGTGGTCTTGTGGTTTGAGGGTCCGCCCTGGGATTGGTAGGTTATGAGTTCAAACCCCAGCCGAGTCATACTATAAAAATGGGACCCAGGGTTTCCCACACATTAATTTATTTGTGGCGGCCTGCCACGAAATAATTATGGCCGCAACAAATAAAAAAAATTAAAAATTAATAAAAAAATAATATTATTATTATTATTTATTTTTTTTCCCGGCTTTTGACTCGCTCGACCGCTCATAAAAGCAATGGGACCTTGTCTGTGAAGGGAGCTTGTAGTTACATATTATATGAATATGTAAATATAATATAAATATGTACATAAATATGTACATAAAGTGTTGTAATTATATTCCAACTCCACGTTCTTCTTGGTCATCGCCGCTGCCGCTGGCCCCCACCCCATATAGATCATGTTTTGTTTTGGTCATGTTATGTTTTGGTTTTTGGACACTTGTTTCCGGCTTCTGCACTTTCCGGTTTGTTTTTGTTTCCATAGGAACTCATTAGTTTCCACTTTGTGAAGTGAAGTGAAGTGAATTATATTTATATAGCGCTTTTCTCTAGTGACTCAAAGCGCTTTACATAGTGAAACCCAATATCTAAGTTACATTTAAACCAGTGTGGGTGGCACTGGGAGCAGGTGGGTAAAGTGTCTTGCCCAAGGACACAACGGCAGTGACTAGGATGGCGGAAGCGGGAATCGAACCTGCAACCCTCAAGTTGCTGGCACGGCCGCTCTACCAACCGAGCTATGTCTCCAAGTCACGCCCCGGTCCTCAGTTCTCACACCTGCTTGTCATTATCATAGCTATTATTTAAGCCACAGTGGCGAAGCGTTCAGTCTGGCAACTTTGTACCTACCGACATACCTACACATCCCGTATTCATCTGCTTCATGCCTTACTATACTGTTCGTTTTTGTCCACGCCGCGTAAGTTATGTATTTATGCCCCAGTGCAGGTTTTGTTTTTTCATTAGATTGGATTAGATAGTACTTTATTTATTCCGTCAGGAGAGTTCCTTCAGGAAAATTACAATTTTCAGCACAATCCCATTCAAGATCAGACAAACATTACAGGGAGACAGGACAGGATCGCTGACGGGTCTGCCGGCTTCCAGCGCCCCTTACAAAAAATATGACATACAGGTAAACAAGGGGGGTGAAGATTAAAAAAAAAATTAAAAAAATCGGTCTTAGCCTAGGCCCTGGAGTGGGGGTGCAGACTGAGGCCAAGGGGAAAAAAAATAAATAAAAAAATAAAAAAACACCGTACAAGTGTTTTTGTTCATGTTTATAGTTCCAGCCTTTGTGCTAGTCTTTTGTTTTTTTCATTAGCCAAGTTTGTTTTCCGCCCTCGTGCGCGCCCTTTGTTTGCCTTTTTTTTTTGTAGTTTTGTTAGAATACAAATAAAAATGTACCTTCATTCACGCCTGGCTCGTGCCAATCATCCTTTGCGTAGAAGAAGCAATCCAAGTCCAAGTCGTGGTTTGACAAGAATAACCAAGATAAACATTCTGAATTCATTTCCTCCATCCCTCCGTTCACTTTCAAAATAATCTTACTCATCTCCCCATATGAAATGTAACTTACTTCATCGAGTTGTAGTTATTTATTTGTATTGTGATTACTTTTGGAGTATATTGTGAATGAATACATAGAGAACAGTAAGTGAACAGAAGTTTTAGCAACTGTTATGTAAAAGAAAATGCTTCTTCCTACTTCTTTTCGAACACGTTGACAAGAGAAACTGGAAATTGAGATGTATCATGTTATATGCTTGCATGTTCGAAATAAACTCAAACTCAAATCTATTTGTGACATACAGCTTTAAAGTAGTAGAGTCTTTGGGTCACACCCTGTCAAAATCAGCTCTCATACAGCCAGGAGTGTTTTTGTTGTTTTTATCCAAATAACCTTTTCTTTGTGTTTCAGTCAGGACACAATTACACTGATTTAAATTAGAAGTTTGACGTGCTTAATAAGTCCTAAATGACGTGGCAGGGATCATGTCTCAAGCTGCTGTGCTCTTCAAGTGAGCTGAACCCTGCTGCAGCTGATTGATACCATTATATCCAGGAACGATAGTCTCGACGTAACGCGACATGTTTTACAGGACCAAATAGCCGAAGCTGAAATCACTTTTGGAGCCTTTTTGTTTGATATGTTTTATCGCCAAAGATCTAACAGTTGCAGTTTAAGACTCAACGGCTGACTTCAACATAATTCACACAAACACAAGCCCTTTCTTTCCCACCTATTACTTCTCTAGACCATGTTTTCATGCTGTGAAGTGCTGGCCTCCATTGTTAACACCTAAAATGTAATTTCAAGTCTTCAACCAATCAATACTTGGCACCGTTTTTTGTTTTTTTTACTCACTGAAAGCCAACATTCATAACAAATCCTGTTATCGTCTTCAACACTCGATCAATGGCGTTAAAGACAATGGAGGGTTGCAAATACACACTCCACTTTGATGGCTGATAACATTCCATCCATCCATCCATTTTCTACCGCTTATTCCCTTTGGGGTCGCGGGGAACGCTGGTGCCTATCTCAGCTGCAATCAGGCGGAAGGCGGGGTACACCCTGGACAAGTCGCCACCTCATCGCAGGCTGATAACATTCACTGCACAATAATATGTCGTAGAGCACATGTTTTAAACTCAAGGCCCATTTTACTTGACTCTCGAAAGCCTGGAAATGATGGGTCAATATAGTACTTAAACTATTCTTACTAAATGTATTCTTTCTTTCTATTTGACAGAGGTACATATGTAATCACAGTTTTTTTTCAACTTAAATATCTAATAATGCAACAAATACATTATCAAACATTAAAACCATTTTTTTGTTTAAATAGAAATAGTTTTTATCTGCTTAACTTATGATTCCAAAGCAAGTTATCCATCAAATTGTGCAATGTAAAAATAGCAATACATTTCACAGTACAATTGTGAAATTTACTATGTTTTTTATAGCATTTTTCTGTGAAAAACAAAACAAAAACAAAAATAACTGTTTATTTTTGTACTGTAAATAAACTGTGGTGCAATTTTGGCATTCGCAGCAATACACCAAAAAATCTACAGTTGTTGGTTTGCGATAAATACAAAAAAACTGGCAGCTCATTTGGAAAAAGTTTACTGTAAAAAAAAACGTTTTTTATTTACAGTAAAAAAAACCAACACATTTTAAAGTAAAACTCTGGCAACTGAATTGTCATTGTTTTTACAATAAAAACAGTGGTACTGTTTATCCATTTGCAGTAAAAAAACAAACAAAAAAAACCCTTTAAATATTAAGGTCATTTTCTTGCATCTGAGCTACCAAAAAAAAAGATGTACATGTTTGTATATATACATTTTTTTTTACATTGCAGTTAAAAAAAATAATAATCTACCGATAAAATGCATGTGCAACAATAGTAGTCACTGTTATGAGTGGCCCTCTGGGGTCATACATAACTGCGATGTGACTCTCAATGAAAACGGGTTTGACACCTGTGTCATTGACTCACATGTGTCTAAATATGACAGGAGTATGTGTTCATGCACTGCAGGAATGTTTATATTGGTCCAGTGAATCTCAAGGATGCGTGTTCCAAATGACGACATGAGGTCCTCTTCAAGGATTAGTAAGCCAGTAAGGCCACTTATAGATGCTTCATTAGAGCAATTTGTGTTTGAACGCTTTATTTGAGTCTCAAGTAAGCCAAACACCAGGCAGCCCACTAATCATACTCCAAAGTAAGCTGAACCCATGTAAGAAGCAGCAAAATGCACAAAATAATGGGACGCCTCAGGAAGTAAAAGGAAGAGCACTCACTTAACAGCTCATTTTGACATGTGACTGCAGAAATACTCGTCTCAAAGAACATTTTTCAGGTCAGAGTTGCGGGACATTAACAATATAAATTATACAAATTTGACCAACAATAGAGATTTTATTACTATAATTATATTGCGTTGGTGACTCATTCTACAAACCTCGTTTCCATATGGGTTGGGAAATTGTGTTAGATGTATATATAAATGGAATAAAATGATTTGCAAATCCTTTTCAACGGAAATTCAGTTGAATGCACTACAAAGACAAGATATTTGATGTTCAAACTCATAAACTTTTTTTTTTTTTGCAAATAATAACTTAGAATTTCATGGCTGCAACACGTGCCAAAGTAGTTGGGAAAGGGCATGTTCACCACTGTGTTACTTCACCTTTTCTTTTAACAACACTCAATAAACGTTTGGGAACTGAGGAAAATAATTGTTGAAGCTTTGAAAGTGGAATTCTGTTTCATTCTTGTTTTATGTAGAGCTTCAGTCGTTCAACAGTTCGGGATCTCCGCTGTCGTATTTTACGCTTCATAGTGCACCACACATTTTCGATGGGAGACAAGTCTGGACTGCAGGCGGGCCAGGAAAGTACCCACACTCTTTTCCTACGAAACCACGCTGTTGTAAAACGTGGCTTGGCATTGTCTTGCTGAAATAACGTTGGTTGGATGACAACATACGTTGCTCCAAAACCTTTATGGACCATTCAGCTTTAATGGTGCCTTCACAGATGTGTAAGTTACCCATGCCTTGGATATGCACCCCCATACCATCACAGATGCTGGCTTTTGAACTTTCGCCTATAACAATCCGGATGGTTATTTTCCTCTTTGTTCCGGAGGACACCACGTTCACAGTTTCCAAATTTAATTTGAAATGTGGACTTGTCAGACCACAGAACACCTTTCCACTTTGCATCAGTCCATCGTAGATGAGCCCGGGCCCAGCGAAGCCAGCGGTGTTCCTGGGTGTTGTTGATAAATGGGTTTTGCTTTGCATAGTAGAGTTTTAACTTGCACTTACAGATGTAGTGACCAACTGTAGTTACTGACAGTGGTTTTTTTAAGTGCATCTGAGCATCCTTTACACACTGATGTCGGTTTTTGATGCAGTACCGCCTGAGGGATCAAAGGTCTGTAATATCATCGCTTACGTGCAGTGATTTCTCCAGATTCTCTGAACCTTTTGATGATTTTACGGACCGTAGATGATAAAATCCCTAAATTCTTTGCAATAGCTCGTTGACAAATGTTGTTCTAAAACAGTTCGATAATTTGCTTACAAATTGGTGACCCCATCTTGTTTGTGAATGACTTAGCATTTCATGGAAGCTGCTTTTATACTCAATCATGGCACCCACCTGTTCCCAATTAGCCTGCAGACCTGTGGGATGTTCCAAATAAGTGTTTGATGAGTATTTCTCAACTTTATCAGTATTTATTGCCACCTTTCCCAACTTCTTTGTCACATGTTGCTGGCATCAAATTCTAAAGTTAATGATTATTTGCAAAAAAAAAAAAAAAAGTTTATCAGTTTGAACATCAAATATGTTGTCTTTGTAGCATATTCAACTGAATATGGGTTGAAAATTATTTGCAAATCATTGTATTCTGTTTATATTTACATCTAACACAATTTCCCAACTCATATGGAAACGGGGTTTGTACCATGTACAATATTACAGTATGTATCAGGTGCAGCACACCCCGCCTGTTAATACCAGATATTGCACTATTGCACTAAACTGCCTCATTTACATTTAAAGTGAGCAGGATGTGTCTGTAATGGCTAAGGGTTTTCTCCATGTTGCAAACGTCACACTGTGATCTTCTCTTTTTACACAGCACCCCCCTGTTAAAGATGATTTCATTCACATTGATCCCCAAAATTCCCCAAAGGGATCCAATGACTTTTCAACTCTGCTGCACCCTTTTTAGACGCGTACATCCATAATACATGAAAGGGAGCTAACAATGTCATAAAGCACCTGCTATTAATGGCCGGAGCGTGTAAAGCTTTCAATTACCGTTATAGCAATTCTGTGCAAGCATGTAAAAAAAAAAAAAAAAGTGGTCAAAGTGTACTTATTACTGTTATTAGCAATTTACTGTGACTTTGTAGGGATTAATCAAAGACGTCGGGGCAATTTTGAGCATTTAAAGCACGGATAATGAGAAGTGCAGCCCTGCCTTTGTAACCTACACAGTGGGCTTTTTGGAAAAGTGTGCGGGGGATTACTATGGCTGTGTTACTCTAACACTGAGTACTATTCTGTATCACGGTGAGAGTTTGATGGAGGATTCGAATGCACTGCAAAAGGATTAAACCGCTATGATTAATCCAAAATCCCCCAGGAAATTAAACAGATAAGTAGTGGGTTATAAGAATGGGGCTTACTTGAATAGAAATCCATTTTCTATGGCCCGGCACATAAACCCCGGTATTACTAGATTTACAGCTTCTGCATGTGCAACAAAAGACAGAGAGAATAAAAACTAGAGGCATGATAGTGAAATTAAAACGTCCTCTTCCACAGTACCTTTGTGTACAGCCTCTAATTTCTGGAATACGAACGCACTTCGCCATATATCTTCTGACACCGGCCCCAAATAATCAATACATCATCGAAATCAATGAATAAGTCTCAGTTTCAACCTTTTCCCCCCCTCCCCATTAAAGGGAAACTGCATTTTCGGGTGGAATTAGGCCTATCGTTCACAACCATTACACATGAAGACAAAATATTGTATTTTTTTTTGTTTTGGAACATATACAAATCGTCTCGTTCTAAGTGGCTAGCAATGAAGTTAATGTGTGCAATTCATTCAACCCATACTTGCCAACCTTGAGACCTCCGATTTCATATGAAATACTTCACTTTTAGTGAATTCTAGCTATATATATTTATTTAATTATATAAATAAATAAATGATAAATGGGTTGTACTTGTATAGCGCTTTTCTACCTTCAAGGTACTAAAAGCGCTTTGACACTACTTCCACATTTACCCATTCGCACACACATTCACACACTGATGGAGGGAGCTGCCATGCAAGGCGCCAACCAGCACCCATCAGGAGCAAAGGTGAAGTGTCTTGCTCAGGACACAACGGACGTGACGAGGTTGGTACTAGGTGGGAATTGAACCAGGGACGCTCGGGTTGCGCACGGCCACTCTCCCCACTGCGCCACGCCTTCCCATATATATAAATAAAATAAATAGTTGAATTTCCGACGGCACCAAAAACACAGTTGTTCTACTAACTATACTGTGCTTGCTGGTTACTAAAAAAAACAACAAAACTTACCTTTCACTATTTGAGTAACGTCACTTCCAAGTTTCCAGAAGATGGCGCCAGTATGTGCTTTGGCCGGCCGCCTCTCGCTGTCAGCTCTGTTCGTTTTTGTGTTGTTTGCGTCTATTTTCGTCTATGTCAGCTCACTGTTTGAGTATGACCGCCAAACACTGTTGGATCTTTGCCCCTCTCCCACTGATATGATCAACTTCGACGTTGGTTTTTTGACGTCCCAGTCAGCTTTTCACCAGCCCGGATTCCTGCCTTCCTTTCCCGCCTTGTGGCTCCTCTCCCCCGCCACCTGTCGGGCCCCACCTGGATTAGCTGCGCCCTTGGACGTGCTGGCCCCCGCCAGGTTCGGTCTTGTGAACGCAAGCTCTTTGACAAACAAAACGTTTATCCTGAAAGATTTCTTCACTTCCCGCGGATTTGAATTCCTCTGTGTGACGGAAACATGGCTGAGAGCCGATGAGTCCGCCCCTCTTAATGACCTTCTGCCTCCAGAGTGTTCCTACTTTAATTCTCCGCGGTCGTCCGGTCGAAAAGGAGGAGGATTAGCAGTCGTTTTTAAAAATGACTTTAAATGCCGTCAGATCCGACTGCAATCCTCCGTTTCAAGCTTCGAACTGTGCATGTTTGAGCTGGAGGGCGGCGTGGCCTCCAGCCCTGGCTAAATTTTGGGGAGATTTTCGGGAGAAAATATCTTCCGGGAGGTTGATTTCGGGAGTCTCCTGGAAAATCCGGGAGGGTTGGCAAGTATGATTCAACCTCCAAATCACTTTAAAAATACATTCAAAGACCGTTAACACTACTTTGACGTTTTGTATCCTATATAATAACCAAGCTGTAGCAAAATTGTTATTGTAAAAGGAAACACTGGAGAAGTCTTTTTTTTTTTTAATCGTAATCACACATCGCCATGCTATGGTATTAACCGTAACAGCTAACTACGGCGAGAGATAAGCTAGCTTCTATGACAAGACGAGTCACGTTTGAGTTCGTAATGCACAACCCTGCGAAAGAACACCAATTTGTACCGAGTGGAAAAACATGAACAATCATATTACAGTATCTGTAAAGTATCAGCACACATTTCATCTTTTGTTTGTACACAGCTGAGCTAGCCAGGCAGCATAGGTACTGTAGTTTTACTAACACGTGTTATGATCGATATTAAAGTGACTCACTCGATGGGCAGTTGTTTGTCCGTTCCAGCTGGCCTGTTGATTTTGGGTAAGCAGTCCATTTATGTTGAAAAATCTTGTCTCCAAGTTCCATATTTTTGGGGTATAAATCGCATTCACTTCACTCTCCCGGCTTCCGTCTGTTCCAACGTCCCACTCTTCCTTTGTGTTCGTTTCTATAAGCATCAGTATATTTAGCTTCAAAAGTGTAAGGTTGTTAATCCTCATTTTTCCAAAAATAGCCGAGATTTTAATGGAAGCATTAAATTCTCCTGATGATTGAGGGAACCGCTCATGAAACAGTTCTGTAGAGATGAAGTAGTCTTATGATTTTTCCCACACCTACATTATGCGCTCTACCACGGTATCGAGCACTATTCTCTGGATAATCCAATCAAAACACATATATATATATATATATATATATATATATATATATATATATATATCCTGATTGATTGATTGATTGAGACTTTTATTAGTAGATTTCGCAGTACAGTACATATTCCATACAATTGACCACTAAATGGTAACACCCGAATACGTTTTTCAATTTGTTTAAGTCGGGTCCACGTTAATCAATTCATGGTACGAATATATACTATCAGCATAATACAGTCGTCACACAAGTTAATCATCAGGGTATATAAATTGAAGTATTTACATTATTTACAATCCGGGGGTGGGATGTGGAGGGGGTTGGGGCAGGGGGGTTAGGTTTGATTGATATCAGCACTTCAGTCATCAACAATATTATAATCTGAGAAATGGACATTGAAACAGTGTAGGTCTGACTTGGTAGAATATGTACAGTGAGCAATGGCCACAGTGAGCTCAGAAAGCATAATAACAAGTATATACATTTGATTATTTACAATCCATGGATGTGGAGTGGAGAGGATGTTAGTCTAGGTTTGAAGTTGCATGGAGGTGTTTTTCTAGTGCAGTTTTGAAGGAGGATAGAGATGCACTTACTTTTACACCGGTTGGGAGTGTATTCCATATAGATGTGGGATAGAAGGAGAATGAATTAAGACCTTTGTTAGATCAGAATCTGGGTTTAACGTGGTTTGTGGAACTCCCCCTGGTGTTGTGGTTATGGCGCTCATTTACGTTATGGAAGTAGTTTGACATATACTTCGGTATCAGGGAGGTGTAGCGGATTTTATAGACTAGACTCAGTGCAAGTTGTTTTTCTCTATCCTCCACCCTGAGCCAGCCCACTTTGGAGAAGTGGGTAGGAGTGAGGTGGGATCTGGGGTGGAGGTCTAAAAGTAACCAGCCTAGCTTGTTCTTGGATGTTTGGAGTCTAGATCTGAGGGTTTTGGAGGTGCTGGGGTACAAGGAGGTGCAAGCGTAATCGAAAAAGGGTTGAATGAGAGTTCTAGCTGGAGTCTTCATGGTGCTTTTGTTGACCAGAGAGGAGATTCTGTAGAGAAATCCTGTTCATTGGTTGACCTTTTTGATTACCTTAATTGTCATTTTATCACAGGAAAGATTATGTGAATGTTGTCTGTCTATCTGTGTTGGCCCTGCGAGGAGGTGGCGACTTGTCCAGGGTGTACCCCGCCTTCCGCCCGATTGTAGCTGAGATAGGCGCCAGCGCCCCCCGCGACCCCAAAAGGGAATAAGCGGTAGAAAATGGATGGATGGATGGAAGGTTAGCCTCTAGAATGGAACCTAGGAAGGTGACCTAAATTTTCCTGGTTATAACAATGAGCGCAATTATGTCACGTTATCAATGGAAAAATGTATTTTCAGATAATATGATTTGACACAGAGAGTAACACGTGGTAGAAAATGGATTAGAAAGGACAGATTTAAAAAAAATTAAAATATTAGGGTTTTTTTTAACTTCGGACTTCTCGCGACCCAAATTTTGGACTCTGGCGGGCCTTAGTGTGGGCACTGTGTTTATATAACTTTAAACTGGGGTATGTCATTTCATAACGGGAAAAAAAACGTTAATGTCTCTTGTTTTCATGTTAGCATTTTAACTAGCGAGCTGGCGCTGGCAGTCCGTGAGTTTATCCAAGTGCAGTTATCAATCTCGGTTTTTCGTAAATTTTAATTTAAAACGGTAATACTAACTGTCAGGAATGTCATCGCGTTAATAACATTTATCATTACATCCTTATTCTCGATCTTTAACTTGATGTCAGCCGAACTGTATTTGTTTCCACTGTTGGCTTTGTGTTTGTGTTTTTAAGCTTGTAAATAATGGTCAACTCAAAGAGATTTGGAGGGGTGCTAAAATAGCAGCAAATTGGTTTATCAGAGTGTTATGTGATCATTAAAAGAACACTGGAGGCTTCTCTCGATTGAAAGGATGTATTTTGCTGATTTAATCAGAAAACTCACGGAGTTGCCGGTCTAGTGCTTGTTGATTTGTTTTCCTAACAGTTTCTATCAACTCTTCCTCCCATTGTGTGTCAGGTTATTAGTGAAGCTGTAGTTTCAGTTTCTATATATACGAGGGCGGTCTTGGACCAAGGATCATCATAGTAGATTCTGATTCGTTTGAGTTTTGTAACCCTAACCCTATGCTAATATGTAATATACACTGTAAAAATGACCGTAAAATCTACAGCAAGCAATTGTAAAACAATGAGAAATAAAAATATGGTTTATCACAGTTGTAAATGCAGTGGATTCCTGCAAACCAAGAAAGAATAGATAACCTAGATGACTATGGTTGTAATATGTAGAAAACACTTGACTTTACTGTGAAGATAATGAAAACTTATGCTTTTGTACAATGCATTTGCAAATATTGTAATGTCACAAATACTCAAAAATGTACGTTATTATTCTGTCTAAATCCGTGGTTCTTAACCTGGGTTCGATCGAACCCTAGAGGTTCGGTGAGTCGGCCTCAGGGGTTCGGCAGAGGTCAAAACACACCCGACTCCTCGTGTAAATACAAACTTCTCCCTATCAGAATATGACGGATACGGCAACAGCTGACTGATTTGCTGGTGTGTAATTTGTTGTGAGTTTATACACTGTGTTGGGTTTTGTTGTTTGAACAAGGTGATGTTCATGCACGGTTCATTTTGTGCACCAGTAAAAAAAACATGTTAACACTTTAGTATTTGGAACATATTCACCACTAATTAGTTGCGTAATAACATCCAAATTAGTAACATATTGGCTCTTAACTAGTCATTATTAAGTACTTATTAATGCCTTATTCGGCATGGGCTTATTATAACCCTAACTCCCCTCTAAACCAGGGGTCTCAAACTCAATTTACCTGGGGGCCACTGGACGCAGAGTCTAAGTGAGGTTGGGCCGCAAGAAAATATTTCTTAAAAATAATTTTGCATACTCCTCAGCATGTCGGCGGATAATAGCTGGGAAAGTACAGGGATAGCGAGCGCAAAAAAGTCACGGCTCTCGGCGTCATACAGAAATATACGTAGTGTTCATCGTGTGAGGCAATGCAAATGAAACCATAAAAAAAAACAAATAACAGTTTGAATTGGTCCAGGTTATTGGGGACTGTTATTACTGACGGACAGGTGGCGCGGTGTGACTGCAGCCAGGCAAGTAAGAAAACCCTCGTCTCCATGGCAACAGTTCTGTCGCTTTCACTAGTTTGCCGCTTTTCCACTAACGTAGGGGTAGGCAACCCAGAACGTTGAAAGAGCCATTTTGGACTCAAATAACAAAAATGTTTCCCTGTCTGGAGCCAACGGGGAGCCAATCTACCAATCACCACACCGTGATTGGTAGATTACTTTTGCTCCGCACATAACGCTGTCAAGCGCCCTTCATATAAAACTCGCGGGCCGCACTAACATTAAACTTTCATATTAAGGTGTGGGGCCAGCGGGCCTCGTGTCTGAGACCCCTGTTTAAACCATACCTTAACCCTAACCAAATAACTTCAAATGAAGTCTTTGTTAATTAGAATATGTTTCCTTACTGTCCAAAAAACTCTAAATTAAGTCTTTGTTACTTTGTTACACCCCATCCTAAAGTGTTATCAAAAACATATAATAACTTGGTTTTGAATTTGTTAATAAAAGGAGGGTTTGGTGAATGCGCATATGAAACTGGTGGGGTTCGATACCTCCAACAAGGTTAAGAACCACTGCTCTAAATGAAAGATTTTGCAGATTTTACTTTTAAATCTACAGAATTTTAGGGACTTTTGTCAAAGGGCAACTGCCCATTTGTTGTAACTTTGCCTATCGATCACAATCATTAGAAAAGACATGACAATGGCTAGATATTTTTTGTGATGCATTCTTAAAATTAAATAAATTTCCACCTCCAAAGACATGCACCTGGGAATACTGTAGGTCCCTAGTGTGTGAATGTGAGTGTGAATGTTGTCTATCTGTGTTGGCCCTGTGATGAGGTGGCGACTTGTCCAGGGTGTACGCCGCCTTCCGTCCGAATGCAGCTGAGATAGGCTCGAGCATCCCCGTGACCTCAAAAAGGATGGATGTATGCCTTTCAATTCTGCCTATAAATCTCTTAAAAAAACCCATGCAAATATCTCCATTAGGGTTTTTTATACATGATGTAAGTACTGTATTTTTCGGACTATAAGTCGCACTATTTTTTAAAATAGTTTGGCCAGGGGTGCGACTTATACTCAGGAGCGACTTATGTGTGAAATTATTAACACATTATCGTAAAATATCAAATAATATTATTTAGCTCATTCACGTAAGAAACTCGACGTATAAGAGATTTCATGGGATTTATCGATTAGGAGTGACAGATTGTTTGGTAAATGTATAGCATGTTCTATATGTTATAGTTATTTGAATGACTCTTACCATAATATGTTACCTTAACATACCAGGCACCTTCTCAGTGGGTTATTTATGCGTCATATAACGTACACTTATTCAGCCTGTTGTTCACTATTCTTTATTTATTTTAAATTGCCTTTCAAATGTCTGTTCTTGGTTTTGGGTTTTACCAAATGAATTTCCTCCAAAAATGCAACTTTTACTCCAGTGCGACTTATATATGTTTTTTTTCCTTCTCTATTATGCATTTTCGGCAGGTGCGATTTATACTCCGGAGCAACTTATACTCCGAAAAATACGGTATATATGAAATGTAGAGACTTTTATAATAACATTTAATATTTACGTATTTTGATATTTTTAAGTAGATATGTCCGATAATGGCTTTTTTGTCAATATCCAATATTCCGATATTGTCCAACTCTTTATTACCGATACCGATATCAACCAATGCCGATATATATACAGTCGTGGAATTAACACATTACTATGCCTACTTTTGTTGTGATGCCCCACCGTTAAACAATGTAACAAGGTTTTCAAAAAGAAATAACTCAAGTTATAGGAAAAAAATGCCAACATGGCACTGCCATATTTATTATTGAAGTCAGAAAAAGCATTATTTTTTTTAACATGCCTCAAAACGGCAGCTTGCAATTTGGGACATGCTCTACCTGAGAGAAGTTAAGGTGGCGGGGGTAGCTGGAAGAATTAGTGCTGCAAGGGGGTCTGGGCATTTGTTCTGTTGTGTTTATGTTGTGTTTCAGTGCGGCTGTTCTCGCCGAAATGTGTTTGTCATTCTTGTTTGGTGTGGGTTCACAGTGTGGCGCATATTTGTAACTGTTAAAGTTGTTTATACGCCCATCCTCAGTGTGACCTGTATGGCTGTTGACCAAGTATGCGTTGCGTTCACTCGTGTGTGTGTGTGTGAAAAGCCGTAAATATTATGTGACAAATGCAGTCCCTTTGTCAGGCTCGCCTCTGACAGTTCGACTATGTTTTAGTTTTTTCCTCTGCATTTGTCTTTGTTTCCTCTGTGTGTGTGTAGTGTTTCCTGTCAGCGCTCTTATTTTGTTGGTTTCCTGTCTTTCTCCCTGAGTGCTGTGTTCCCCCTCAGGTGCGGCTGATTGGCACCGGGCCACACCTGGTGTCAATCAGTCCGCTCCTATTTAGACCTGTCTTCCCATCCAGTCACTGCTGGATTATTGTACTGCATGTCGCTCTTGTGATGTGTTACCGCTCTTGTCGTGTCTTTGCAGCGTAGCGGTAAGCTATATTCGGTTGATGTTTGTAGCTTACTGCTTTTTGTTCCCTGCTTCCAGCTTGTTCTTTCATTTTACTAATACGACTTCTGTTTCCTGCTAGATACCTGTTATCTTCCATGCTAGGCCTTTCGTTTGTTATCCGCCCACGTGCACGCCTTTTGTTTGAACCCTTTGTTTGTTTCTGTCTTAGTGTTTAATTAAATAATTTTTTCCTGCAAAATGCCTCTCTGCATCTTGGGGTTCGTCAACAACAAACTCCGACATCCTGTAAAGTTTATTGGCACTCTGTCTCCCTACGTCCGTTTACACAGCAGCGTTTTAAGAAGACATACACTTTTTTTTTTTTTTTAAACCAATACCGATATTTAGTTTGAAAAAATATGTATATATTGTTGAGAATGTGTCAACTGTTTATTTTTCTTTTAGTTTAGTAACAACTTTGCTGTGGTGAGAGCGCGTTGCATGACGCTCAGTTTAAAGCGGCTTCCAGTGTGAAATTAAATTGGGTAACATCGCTTTGTTTCGCCACCACTGCACACAATTGATGTGCTTGGGACACAGTTTTGCCCTGATCTTTCGATTAGTAGTCACGATGCAGTGAACAAAATCCCAACAAAACACATCCCGAGTAGAGAATTGTCGTTGAACTGCTTTATTTGCATCATGCTGTTTTACACGAAAGCTGTTTTGCAAGCCAGCATATGTTTTAGTGTCTTCTTATTCAATTGTGCAAAATAAAATGTCTCTATTAAATTCAAACGCAAACTTTTAACTCTCACTCTTGTCATTATAGGGAGAAGTTGGATCGGACAGACAGAAGGGGACGGAAGGGGAAAGGGTAAGTGCAGTACCTCTTTCTGCAGCATACCTAAAGGATAAAGTCCATGCATGGCATATCAACCAGATCCAGTTTCATCCGAGAATCAATTGTTATAGGCTTTTCATTTTCTGCGGGATTCTCTGGGGCAGAGGAGGAGCATAATAGAATTGACTGTGTCTGTTTTCTTGCACTTGACATATTTGAATATCTGAGCGCCATTGGTGTCCTTCCACAGTCCCATTAATTGACATGTGTGCCGCAATGGGCTTGGCATACTAAACAAATGTCTCCAATGACTGTATGTCCCTTCTACTGTACAGTATGACACTTCCGGTTAACCTTTATTGCATACCAGCTAATTGGATTGTGGTGATTTGACGAGTACACTATAATATTACACAGTACTTGCATTACTCTAAGCCAGGGGTCACTAACGCGGTGCCCGCGGGCACCAGGTAGCCCGTAAGGACCAGATGAGTAGCCCGCTGGCCTGTTCTAAAAATAGCTAAAATAGCAGCACTTACCAGTGAGCTGCCTCTATTTTTTGAATTTTATTTATTTACTAGCAAGCTGGTCCTGCTTTGCTCGACATTTTTAATTCTAAGAGAGACAAAACTCAAATAGAATTTGATGAAAATCCCCCAAAATATTTTAAAGACTTGGTTTTCACTTGTTCAAATTATTTTTTTACTTTGCTTCTTATAACTTTCAGAAAGACAATTCTAGAGACAAAATACAACCTTAAAAAGGATTTTAGGATTTTTAAACACATATACCTTTTTACCTTTTAAATTCCCTCCTCTTCTTTACTAACAATTTAAATCAATGTTCAAGTAAATGTATTTTTTTATTGTAAAGAATAATAAATACATTTTAATTGAATTCTTCATTTTGGCTTCTGTTTTTTATGATTAAAATTGAAAAAAAGTATTCTGGTAAATCTAGAAAATCTTTAGAATCAAATTTAAATCTTATTTCAAAGTGTTTTGAATTTCTTTTAAATTTTTTGTTCTGGAAAATCTAAAAGAAATAATGATTTGTCTTTGTTAGAAATATAGCTTGCTCCAATTTGTTATATATTCTAACAAAGTGTAGATTGTTTTTTTAACCTATTTAAAACATGTCATCAAAATTGTAAACATTAATCTTAATCAGGAAAAAATACTAATGATGTTCCATAAATTCATTTTAAAAATTTTTCAAAAAGATTCGAATTAGCTAGTTTTTTCTCTTCTTTTTTTTGGGTTGAATTTTGAATTTTAAAGAGTCAAAATTGAAGATAAACTATGTTTCAAAATTAAATTTTCATTTTGTTTCCTGTTTTCTCCTCTTTTAAACTGTTCAATTAAGTGTTGTTTTTTTATCATTTATTCCCTACAAAAAACCTTCCGTAAAAAGGAAAAAAAAAAGGTACGACGGAATGACAGACAGAAATACCCATTTTTCTAAATATATATATAGAGAGAGAGAGAGAGAGAGGAGAGAGAGATGAGAGAAGAGAGAGAGAGAGGAGAGAGAGAGAGAGAGAGAGAGAGAGAGAGAGAGAGAGAGAGAGAGAGAGAGAGAGAGAGAGAGAGAGAGAGAGAGAGAGAGAGAGAGAGAGAGAGAGAGAGAGAGAGGGATGGATAGATTTATTTATTAGAGGTAAATTGAGCAAATTGGGCTATTTCTGGCAATTTATTTAAGTGTGTATTAAACTGGTAGCCCTTCGCATTAATCAGTACCCAAGAAGTAGCTCTTGGTTTCCAAAAAGGTTGGTGATCCTGCTCTAAGCCATATAGTTGCTGTAGTGATGTTGTTTACATACAAAACCAGTGAAGTTGGCATGTCAATAAAAACAGAATACAATGATTTGCAGGTCCTTTTCAACCTATGTTCAATTGAATAGACTGCAAAGACAAGATACTTAATGTTCGAACTGGAAAAAGTTGTTATTTTTTGCAAATATTAGCTAATTTGGAATTTGATGGCTGCAACATGTTTATAAAAAGCTGATACAAGTGGCAACAAAGGACTGAGAAAGTTGAGGAATGCTCATTGAAAACTTAATTGGAACATCCCACAGGTGAACAGGCTAATTTTGAACAGATGGGGTGCCATGATTGGTATCACACCCAGGAAATCATGTTTTGTTTTGGTCATGTTATGTTTTGTTTTTGGACATTCAGATCTTGCTTTTGCACTTCCTTGTTTTCTTTGTTTCCATAGCAACTCATTAATTTTCACCTGGCCCTCATGTCACGCCCCTGTCCTCAGCCCTCACACCTGTTTATAATGATCATAGTTATTATTTAAACCACAGTAACCTGGTAGTCAGTCTGGCAACTTCACATCCCGTATTCCTCAACTCCTTTCATGCCAAAGACCATGCTGTTCATTTTGTCCACACCACGTAAGTTTTGTTATTCATGCCACAGTACAAATGTTTTTGTTTCATGGTTATAGTTTGTAGCCTTTATGCTAGTCATTTGCTTTTCATTAATCAAGTTTGTTCTCCGCCATTGTGCTCGCCTTTTGTTTGCCTTTTTGAAGTTTGTTTGTATAGTAATAAATCAAAATGTACTTACATTCACGTCTCGCTCGTGGCAATTTCCCTTTGCATGGGAGAAACAAACTATCCCATAGTCCAAGTCATAGTCCAAGTGTGACAATTGGTAATTAAAGTGCTCAATCATTCACCAACAAGGATGGGGCGAGGGTCAACACTTTGTGAACAAATGCGTGAGCAAATTGTCGAACAGTTTAAGAACAAAATTTCTCAACAAGCTATTGCAAGGAATTTAGGGATTTCACCATCTACGGTCCGTAATACCATCAAAAGGTTCAGAGAATCTGGAGAAATCACTGCATGCAAGCAATGATGTTACGGACCTTTCATCCCTCAGATGGTAATACATCAAAAAGTGACACAAGTGTGTAAAGGATATCACCACATTGGGCTCAGGAACACTTAAGAAAACCACTGTCAGTAACTACAGTTGGTCGCTACATCTGTAAGTGCAAGTTAAAACTCTACTATGCAAAGCGAAACCCATTTATCAACAACATCCAGAAACACTGCCAGCTTAGCTTAGTCCGAGCACATCTAAAATCCCATCCGTTTTCTACCGCTTATTCCCTTTGGGGTCACGGGGGCGCTGGTGCCTATATCAGCTACAATCGGTCGGAATGCGGGGTACACCCTGGACAAGTTGCCACCTCATCGTAGTCATCTAAAATGGACTGATGCAAAGTGGAAAATTGTCCTGTGGTCTAACGAGTCTACATTTCAAATTGTTTTTGGAAACTGTTGTCGTAGTGTCCTCCGGAATAAAGAGAAAAAGAATCATCCGGGTTGTTCTCAGCGCAAAGTTCAAAAGCCAGCATCTGTGATGGTATGCGGGTGCATTAGTGCCCAAGGCATGGGTAACTTACACATCTGTGAAGGCACCATTAATGCTGAAAGGTGCATACAAGTTTTGGACCAACATATGTTGCCATCCAAGCAATGTTATCATGGACGCCCCTGCTTATTTCAGCAAGACAATGCCAAGCCACGTATTACAACAGTGTGGCTTCATCGTACAAGAGTGTGGGTACTAGACTGGCTTGCCTATAGTCCAGACCCACAATATGAAGCCTAAATGACCACAACGGAGACCCCGGACTGTTGAACAACTTAAGCTGTATTCAAGCAAGAATGGGAAAGAATTCCACCTGAAAAGCTTTAAAAAATTGATCTCCTCAATTCCCAAACGTTTACTGAGTGTTGTTAAAATGCCCCTGTGCCAACTTTATTGCAATGTGTTGCTGCCATTAAATTCTAAGTTAATTAATATTTTCAACAAAAAAAAAAAAACAAGTTTCTCAGTTCCACATTAAATATTTTGTCTTTGCAGTCTATTCATTTGAATATAAGTTGAAAAGGATTTGCAAATCATTGTATTCTGTTTTTATTTACGATTTAGACAACGTGCCAACTCTGTGATGAGGTGACGACTTGTCCAGGTTGTAAATTGCGACCCAAAGGGAACAAGCGGTAGAAAATGGATGGATGGATGGATGGATGGACAACGTGCCAACTTCACTGGTTTCGGGTTGGGTACTAAGAAACACTATTTAAGTATTTACAATTAGACGGACATTAATGATGGTGTTTTAGCTCAAACAGATGAGAGCAAGTCAGTAAAGCATCCGTTAACATGTTTTATTGCAAAGCATTTTTTTGCCCACTGTGGTGTAATATAGAGGGGGGCTGTGCAGATGGTCACTTTATTGTGAGTTTGTTGGCACACTTGTAGTCATCAAAGCGTCTCCCTATTGAACAGTTGCTACAGAAATTGACCATGAATACATTGCTTTTAAAAGTTGAGGTTGTGGCAAGTTATAGGGGAACATTATCACCAGACCTATGTAAGCGTCAATATATACCTTGATGCTGCAGAAAAAAGACCATATATTTTTTTAACCGATTTCCAAACTCTAAATGGGTGAATTTTGGCGAATTAAACGCCTTTCTATTTATTGCTCTCGGAGCGATGACGTCAGAACGTGATGTCACCTAGGTAATAAAGCCGCCATTTTCTCAAACACATTACAAACACCGGGTCTCAGCTCTGTTAATTTCCGTTTTTTCGACTATTTTCTGGAACCTTGGAGACATCATGCCTCGTCGGTGTGTTGTCGGAGGGTGTAACAACACTAACAGGGAGGGATTCAAGTTGCACCACTGGCCCAAAGATGCGAAAGTGGCAAGAATTTGGACGAAATTTGTTCAAAATACGAGGGTGTGGGGAAAGCCGACGAAATGGTCAGTCGTTTGTTCCGCACACTTTACTGACGAAAGCTAAGCTACTACAGAGACGGCAAGATTGTGTGGATATCCTGCGACACTCAAAGCAGATGCTATTCCAACGATAAAGTCAAAGAAATCTGCCGCCAGACCCCCATTGAATGTGCTGGAGTGTCTGCACATTTTACCGGCGATGCTAAGGCAGACATGGCACAGAGATGTATGGATAACCTGCAGATGCATTTCCAACGATAAAGTCAACGAAATCACAAAGGTGAGTTTCGTTGATGTTATTGACTTATGTGCTAATCAGACATATTTGGTCGCGGCATGTCTGCCAGCTAATCGATGCTAACATGCTATTTCGGCGAGCTGTATGTACATTTGAAACTATATTTTCATCCAGCGTTTCACTCCACCCACATTTAATGCCAAACAAACCACTTACCAATCGACGGATTTAGTTGATCCAGTGTCACAAGATCCGAAACTTCCGATCGTTGGTCTGCACATTTTACCGGCGATGCTAAGGCAGACATGGCCGAACAGCGTCAATAGCTATTCGCTCAATAGCTTCAGTTTCTTCTTCAATTTCGTTTTCGCTATCTGCCTCCATACTCCAACCATCCGTTTCAATACATGCGTAATCTGTTGAATCGCTTAAACGGCTGAAATCCGAGTCTGAATCCGAGGTAATGTCGCTATATCTTGCTGTGGTATCCGTATTGGCATCACTGGATGACGTCACAGGAAAATGGACGGCTGGATTAACAGATAGCGAAAATCAGGCACTTTAAAGCTTTTTTTAGGGATATTAGGGGGATGGGTAAAATTTTGAAAAAAACTTTGAAAATAAAATAAGCCACTGGGAACTGATTTCTATTGGTTTTAACCCCTTCTGAAATTGTGATAATGTTCCCCTTTAAGGGTCATCTCCGACTCCCGAAGCTGCGTAGAACCGTGACCTTGCTGAATCATTGCTATCATGCAGTGTGAACACAGCACATCCAGCTATGGCAAGCTTGTGTGTGTTGTGTTTTAAAACGCTGCAATCGCTACTGACCGGCAAGCATTAGACGGAGGCAGGCAAGTTGTGTTTGTGCAGTAATGCATGTAAAATGCAAGTTGGGGGGGGACAAAAGCTTAATTGGCAGGTTTCACCCCCAGCCCCACCACCACCTTCGCCGCCATCACCATTGCTCACTTTGTTCAGGAGTCTGTAGCTATTGGCAACCCAAAGCATTTGCATATGAATGTCATTATCAAGTTTACTGGGTAGACCACCTAACTGGAAATAAAGCCATCCGCTGCATCACCGCCGCAGTCAGTGGCGGTCATTACCCCTCCAAATTAAATCAAAAGCTGGGCGCATGTGTTTATTTTTACATTTTTAATCACATAAAAGTTGCAATCATTCCTGACCTCGGGTGGTTCTTCATCAAAAAAACAAGAATATGTGCTGTGTCATCTTTTCGGGTTTTTCTCGTTTGGACTCCTTCCTGAGCTCCGGACGAAAGGGACGTGAGCGGCACATGAACTGGAAATAGCCGGAGATGACAAGCTGCGAGATTTGTCGTCCAGAGAATCAATAAATCAATCAATGATTATTTATATAGCCCTAAATCACTAGTGTCTCAAAAGGCTGTACAAACCACAACGACATCAATCAATCAATCAATGTATTTTATTTCGGCAATCTCACATAAAACAAAGAACAACAACAAGAAAAGAAAAAAAAAAATCACTCATTGGAGCAATGATTGAGCCGAAAGGGTGTAGGTTGAAGCAACGCTTATATAAAACCTACTCCATCACAACAAGAACAAGGTTCAAAATATATAAAATCTAAAACATGCTTCACTTATATTACTTTTTTTTTTTTAAACAATATATAAGCAACATATATGTAGCACACGTCTCATATACACAGTTTAACATTTAAATCAAACATATACATTTGTACACTTATATATATATATATTATATATATATATATATATATATATATATATATATATATATATATATATATATTATATATACACTATTTATTTAAATTCCATATAAAGTGATAATATATACATTTTAATATAACCTATATGTATAATTATGAAATCATAAATTGTATTTATATACATATATATTATTGTCTTTCTAAAACAATGTTTGCTCTTCTTTCTTATATTTACTAATGATAAATGATTTAAAAAGCTTTTTAAACTGGTTTATGTTGGTGCTGTGTTTTATTTCATCCTTTAAACAGTTCCATATTTTAACCCCTGCTATTGTTATACTCATTCGTTTCTGCGTTGTTCTACAATATTGGATCTTAAAAAGTAGTTCCATCCATCCATCCATCCATTTTCTACCGCTTATTCCCTTTCGGGGTCGCGGGGGGCGCTGGCGCCTATCTCAGCTACAATCGGGCAGAAGGCAGGGTACACCCTGGACAAGTCGCCACCTCATCGCAGGGCCAACACAGATAGACAGACAACATTCACACTCACATTCACACACTAGGGCCAATTTAGTGTTGCCAATCAACCTATCCCCAGGTGCATGTCTTTGGAAGTGGGAGGAAGCCGGAGTACCCGGAGGGAACCCACGCATTCACGGGGAGAACATGCAAACTCCACACAGAAAGATCCCAAGCCTGGATTTGAACCCAGGACTGCAGGAACTTCGTATTGTGAGGCAGACGCACTAACCCCTCTGCCACCGTGAAGTCTGCCACCGTGAAGCCCTAGAGGACGGGATATGCTGCGAAAAAATACATTGGAAAGTTAGCGCCCTGGAGACATCTGAGTAAACGTTGCTAACAGCCCCTTAAAAAGTAGTTCTCCTCTTAAATTATAATTCCCTTCTCTTTGTAAAAATCTTCTCTGTAACCCTGTTGGAAGTAAATCTTTACTTGCTTTATAAATCATTTAGGCAGTCTTGAGTTGGAGGAGATCTGGTAGTTTTAAATCAAATGTTTTTATAAATAATCCATTAGTGTGTTCTCGGGGTCCTGTGTTATGTATCAGTCTGATGGCCCTTTTTTGCATTATGAATAGATGTTCGTCCTGTATGTATTTCCCCAAACTTCTAGACAGTAACTCAAATATGGTAAAACAAGTGTACAATAAAGAGTGTGTAATGTTTTTTGATTAAGAATGTGCCTTGTTTTACCCAGGACAGCAATACTTCTGGCCAACTTCCCTTTGATGTATGTAATGTGTGACTTCCAGCAGATCCTGTGGTCCAAGATCACACCCAAAAATTTTATTTTGTTTACTCTTTCTATACTAACATTGTCTATATATAATTTTACATCTATATCATTTATCTTATATCCAAATAACATAAAGTTAGTTTTATTTAGGTTTAATGATAATTTATTAGCATCAAACCATTTTTTTAGTTTACACATCTCCATGGTGACGGTCCTCAGGAGCTGCTGCAAGTCCACATCAGAACAGAGTACATTGGTGTCATCCGCAAATAACACATATTTAAGGTTTTCAGTTACTTTACAAATATCATTTATATACATGATGAACATCTTGGGCCCTAAGACTGACCCCTGTGGTACCCCACATTTAATATTTAACCAACATGATTTTTTTTGTGATATCTGTACAAACTGCTTTCTATCAGATAAATAACTTTTTATCCATTCCAGAACAATACCCCTAAAACCATATTTTTCCATTTTTCTAATAAGAATACTATGGTCTACTGTATCAAAAGCCTTCTTAAGATCTAAGAATACTCCTATTGTATATTTATTTTTATCAATACTATCAGTTATTTCTTCAATGAAATCTGTTAATGCTTGTGCTGTTGATCGATTATTCCTGAAACCATACTGCCTATCTGTTAATAATTCATTTTTTTCAGATAGGCAGTATGGTTTCAGGAATAATCAGTAGAGCCCACATAAGGGCAAGGAAAACTCACACCCAGTGGGACGTCGGTGGCAGTGACAATGATGACTATGAGAAACCTTAGAGAGGACCACATATGTGGGCAACCCCCCCTCGGGTAACCGAAAGCAATGGATGTCGAGCGGGTCTAACATGATACTGTGAAAGTTCAATCCATAGTGGATCCAACACAACCGTGAGAGTCCAGTCCAAAGTGGATCCAACACAGCAGAGAAAGTCCCGTCCATAGTGGAGCCAGCAGGAAACTATCCCAAGCGGAGGCGGATCAGCAGCGCAGGGATTTCCCCAACCGGTACACAGGCGAGTGTTCCATCCTGTGTCCCGACTCAGGACAGCCAGCCCCTCATCCATGGCCACCGGACCGGACCCCCTCCAGTGGGACAGAAAGAAAAAGAAAAGAAACGGCAGATCAACTGGTCTAAAAAGGGAGTCTATTTAAAGGCTAGAGTATACAAATGAGTTTTAAGGTGAGACTTAAATGTTCTACTGAGGTAGCCTCTCGAACTGTTACCGGGAGGGCATACTGGAGCCCGAACGGAAAACGCTCTATAGCCCGCAGACTTTTTTGGGGTTCTGGTTCTCTTTCGATGCCCAGACATGCCGTGTACACGTTGTTGTCACCTGAAACCAAACCAGAAACTGATGTGGATCTTGTCTTACCCATGGAAAGGACGGTCGCTTGAAAATAGTACATGTTGGATATTACCGTGTTTTCCGGACTATAAGGAGCACTTTAAATCATTTTTTTCCCTCAAAACTCGACAGTGCGCCTAATAACCCGGTGCGCCTAATGTACAGAATAATTCTCGTTTTGCTCACCGACCTCAAAGCAATTTTATTTGGTACATGGTGTTATGATAAGTGTGACCAGTAGATAAATGGGTTGTACTTGTATAGCGCTTTTCTACCTTCAAGGTACTCAAAGCGCTTTGACACTACTTCCACATTTACCCATTCACACACACATTCACACACTGATGGAGGGAGCTGCCATGCAAGGCGCCAACCAGCACCCATCAGGAGCAAGTGTGAAGTGTCTTGCTCAGGACACAACGGACGTGACAAGGTTGGTACTAGGTGGGGATTTGAACCAGGGACCCTCGGGTTGCACACGGCCACTCTTCCACTGCGCCACGCCGTCCCCTGGCATTCAAACAAAAGAGATACCCGCAGACTGCCATATGATAGCAATATGAGTCAAGTAAACAACACCAACATTTAATACGTTCCATAGAAAATATAAAACATTACACACCATTGAAAATATAAAACATTACACACGGCGCTCAAAAATCAATATGTTTTAGTACAACTTTGGTAAGCCATGAAGCCGCCGCGCTTGGTGGATTGTCGGTGGATTAAACATACGAGTATTTGTATGGTGTATTTATAAGGTATGACATATTATCTGGCGTTTTGTTTTGCAAAATTATGCATAAGCAACTTTTTACTTACCTTCTGTACCTGCTGATCTGTATTAGGGATCTGCATAAATCCTGAAATTTTGCACGCTTCTACCTTTGTAGTCCGTACGGATGATGCAGTCGATAGGCTTCTTCTTTTTCTTTATTTTCTTCTTATGGTACATTCATCCTCTGCTGTTGCCATTTGTAATATAAAGTAGTGTAAAGTTCTTACTTATATCTGAAAGTAAACTCGTCAGGAAAGCGTGTAGTGAGTTTATATTATTCACCCAAGTAATTTTAGTTATTAGAGAGTTCCAGTCAGACGTTTTTTCACGGGACACATTTCCGGCGTTGTTTTTTCCAGATGAGGAGATGCTGCTCCGTTATTGATTTAAGTCAGGTTAGTCCAAAGTGCGGCCCGGGGGCCATTTGCGGCCCGCAGCTAATCGTTTACCGACCCGCTAGACATTCTGCAAAAATTGCAAAATTGATAGTATTGCAAAAATAAAAAATAAACATTTTAAAAAAGGGAAATGAGGTGAAAATTAATGAAAAAAGTGGCAATGTTGACACAAAGCTGCCATGCAGGCAGTTTTTTTTCCCTTTTGTCTTTATTTTCTTTTTTTTTCCATTGCTCAAAAAAAAAGGACAAAAAAAAAATCTGTTTAAATGAATTATTACTTAAAAATTATCACTTTAAAATGTTTTATGTGGAAAAAATATTGCATATGTTGTGTGGTTGCCATATAAAAACATCAAAGTTTTGACAAAAGAGCATAAAAAAAACAAAATAATAGTTCAAACTTAAAATCGACAGATATATCGGAAGTTGATCTTGAAATTTAAGTGTTAAAAGTAAAAAAAACAACTAATAAAAATGTATCACTTTATGAGTGGGGAACCTTTCGGATGTCAAATATATTTAGTTGGATTTTATTTAACTTTTCACTGTGATTACTAGAAAATATTAAATAATTACAATCAATGGTGTCCTGCATTATTGATCTTTGAGGGCTTTAATTACTAAATAAAGGAACTTTCCTGAAGGACTTAATAAAGTACTATCTATCTGTCAATGTAAATACTGCATATTTTAGTTTTACTATAAAAAAACAAAGTTGTCTTTAACAGAAAAGGCATAAAACCTTATTTGTTTGACTTTATATCAACCTCAAGTTGATATAGAGATTTACTGTAAGAATTTAATAAATACTAATAGTAATAATTTGACTTATTTTTAACATTTTAGTGACTGAGACCCTCTATGCTTCCCGGGAGCCCTAAGGTTAATAAAAATAAAATCCATATGTTTTGTTATGGTTTGAAAATGAAAAATATCAAAATGGCCCCAGCATGCTTAATGTTTCCGTGTGCTGCCCTCTGTGGAAAAATTTCGAACACCCCTAATTTAAGTCAAGTCTGAATGTCATTAAAACAGTTAGCTTCATCTTTTGGCACTTCTTCCACTCCTGTCCTTGCACGCTACACCGCTACAATAAAGATGATGGGGAGAAGAAGCTGCCGAAGGTGAGCCACGTAAATAAGACCGCCGACAAAACGGCGCATCCGGAAGCGACTGTCAGAAAGCATTTTGAAGATGATCTTTAAAACATAATCTATACAACATTTTGACCAAATAACCACCATTACATGTC
The DNA here is from genome assembly GCF_033978795.1 of Nerophis ophidion. NCBI lineage: Eukaryota > Metazoa > Chordata > Actinopteri > Syngnathiformes > Syngnathidae > Nerophis > Nerophis ophidion. The sequence continues at coordinate 15,476,718 of NC_084619.1, forward strand.
ATGTAAACACAGTTCGAGATGCCACCTCAGTAGAAGCATTTAAGTCTCACCTTAAAACTCATTTGTATACTCTAGCCTTTAAATAGACTCCCTTTTTAGACCAGTTGATCTGCCGTTTCTTTTCTTTTTCTTCTATGTCCCACTCTCCCTTGTGGATCCGGTGGCCATGTACTGCTTGCCTGTGTATCGGCTGGGGACATCTCTGCGCTGCTGATCCGCCTCCGCTTGTGATGGTTTCCTGCTGGCTCCGCTGTGAACAGGACTCTCGCTTGTGATGGTTTCCTGCTGGCTCCGCTGTGAACAGGACTCTCGCTGCTGTGTTGGATCCGCTTTGGACTGGACTCTCGCGACTGTGTTGGATCCATTGTGGATTGAACTCTCACAGTATCATGTTAGACCCGCTCGACATCCATTTCTTTCCTCCTCTCTAAGGTTCTCATAGTCATCATTGTCACCGACGTCCCACTGGGTCATTATTGTCACCGATGTCCCACTGGGTGTGAGTTTTCCTTGCCCTTATGTGGGCCTACCGAGGATGTCGTGGTGGTTTGTGCAGCCCTTTGAGACACTAGTGATTTAGGGCTATATAAGTAAACATTGATTGATTGATTGATTGATGTAGACCATAAGGAAGTGTTTTCAATTCAGAAAAAATAAATAATAATATGACTCCTTTAATGTGCTCTATAGTCCGGTGCGCTCTTTGTATGAAAAAGATGGGAAATAGACCATTCATCGGCAGTGCGCCCTTAAAATCTTGTTCGCTTTATGGTCCGGAAAATACGGTAAGTGTTATTACGTGCACAACCAAAACAACAGTGTTGGTACGGTGGAAGCCTTGTTTACGAACAACATTTTCGGTATACAAAGCACAGACAGAATAAAAAGGTGCTCTGTTGTAGGAAACTTTTGTGTGCCTTGTAGCAGTGCTAATGCTACCCTTTGGGCTAGTTACAAATGTTTGTGGTTTTTAGCCTTTTTACAGCATTTTTTCTAGTTTTGCTTGCTCAATATGTGTTCAAAGGAAGCAATGATCAAGCGATGTGTGGTTCGAAACATTCGGGAAGTATCCACAGCGTTGTCGCCACTGCTTTTCCCTTCCCCTGCCCATTTTCTCCCGCTGCACACCAAGAAGATTTACCGACTATGTAAAGGGGATTTTATGTATTATTCCTGGCTGGTAAAGTTAATGAGTTTTGTGATTCCAAACTGTGATGACATCATGGGAATAGTGAATGTGTGTGTGCGTGTTGGCAGGGTGGCTGAAAATGAGGACAGTTCAGTGAGTTGTTGTTTTGGCTTTGTTATTAAAAATAAAGTTGATCTGTCACCTTCTTGTAATGTCTGCTTGATACACAGTACTGTATAGCACAGTGGTGTCAAATGTGCGGCCCGTGGGCCGGATCAGGCCCGCGAACAGGTTCTATCCGGCCCGCGGAATGAGTTTGCTAAGTATAAAAATAAGCCAAAATTTTGTAATGAAAGAAACTGCTGTTCTGAATGTGTCCCCTGGATGTTGAAATAATATTTTTTTTTTATCATTGTAGATTATGCTTCATATGTAAAAAATAAAATAAACCACGTTAATGCACCAGTAGAGGAAATTGAGCAAACTACATTAATAACATCCTGTAATTTGATTTTGATATTTTTTTATCTTGATAGATTGAAAATGAACACCAATGAGTTAACAGATGAGCATTATTACATAGTTAATTCAGAAAGTATACATAACAACAAATAAAGATAGAATACTCTTAACTGCAACATGTAAGTGTAAAAAAAAAAAAACAGCAACATGATGATTTGTACATTTTCAGAATGTGCTTTTTCCGTTTTTTAACAAAGTAAACAATCTGAAGTTGTCTTTATTTTTGAGGTATCGTGCTGTGATTTTACCAGTCCAGTCCACTTGGGAGTAAATTTTTCTCCATGTGGCCCCCAATCTAAAATGATTTGGACACCCCTGGTAAAGTGCTTTATATTGTGTTCAAAGTGCCCAAACCTTTACAAAAATTTGGACTTTTGTCCAGGCTGGAACCCATTATTTATGTCAGTGTTTTTTTGGGAGAATTTTGCTTTGTTATACAAACGTTTCTATTTACGCAACCTGTTCAAGAGCCAAATAAGTTTGTAAATTAAGGTTTTACTCTACACACTTTTTTAGCAAAGTGGGCATTTACTATACTTCTACTGTGACCAGTCATGTTGTACTACTTACATACTTCGAGACTTACCAAGGTTATTTAAAGAGGGATATTGTTTTGGACAAACAGTTTGCAGTGAAATGCATGCATATTGCCATACATTAAGTACGTGGTCGTGAAACTATTATGTATCTGATTGGACTGCAGTCTTATGAAACAGATTATGTTACATAATATGTGGTCGTTTAACAAACGACAAGCTAGTCCTTTAGGGCATACTTGCCAACCCTCCCGGATTTTCCGGGAGTCTCCCGAAATTCAGCGCCTCTCCCGAAAACCTCCCGGGACAAATTTTCTCCCGAAATTCAGGCGGAGCTGGAGGCCACGCCCCCTCCAGCTCCATGCGGGCCTGAGTGACGTGTATAAAGAGCGTGTCTGCCCAATGACGTTATAACTGTAGAATGATCGAGGGCGAGTTTTTGGTTTCTTATGTGGGTTTATTGTTAGGCAGTTTCACTAACGTCCTCCCAGCGCGGTAAAACAACACACAACAACAGCAGTCTGTTTTTGTCTACCGTAAATCAGTTTGTCTGCCGTAAACAGCAACGTTGTGACACTCTTAAACAGGACAATACTGCCATCTACCTTACATGTATATGGTTAGAAAAACAAGGATGGACGATTCAACCCTTAACTCAACAATGAGTTTTATGTGTGTGTAAATGTGTAAATAAATGAAGACTAAAATTCAATATATATATATAAAATTCTTGACTTGGTGAATCTAGCGGTAAATATACTCCTCCCCTCTTAACCACGCACCCCCACCTCCTGAAATCGGAGGTCTCAAGGTTGGCAAGTATGCTTTAGGGTTACCTAACTTTGTTGCCAGCTAAACATATTCGCCCATGCTATAACTCCCATTTTTTGTCATTGTGCTGTCGTCAATCCTTATTTTGCTACATAAGATGGGCACATATAGGAGAATAAAATCTCAGTATGGTGTCATGTGCTGGTGTGAGGTAATGGTCTGACTCAAGTATTCAAGCTGATAGTACAGCTGAAACACATAAGCGTGTTTTTTTAAAACATTTCTCAACGATTGATGTGATCCCTGCAACCTTTTTGTTTATAGATGAATATAAAGACGTTGCACAAGAGTAAAGGACGTTTCATAACCTTGCCTCTCATCTCGTTAACACGTTTTTAAAACCAGTTCCCCCATTGCCTCCATAAGTCAAAACTTGACTCTCATTAGCTGCAATGAGACTCTCCCTTTAACCACTTAATCACTTGCACTAATCAGTTGAAGGAAGCATTTCGTCTTGGCCCGTAATGTTTTATTTCTCTCTTCAGGGCCCTTGACGTCGCTGTGAGATGAAGCTTTAAAAAGAAAGATAGCTTGTTAGGTTGTTGGGCTGTTCAGGTTTTTTAAATGGTAAAATATGTTTGGACTCAAAACCGCATGGGATCAAATTATCTCTTTCTACAGGAGCTGCACTTTTATGGCCAAAATTTCAGTGACAATTATTGTTTTATCAATGTTGTAATTACGAACATTAATCACGATTTTTCATCATGTTGAAAAAAAAAATTCACGGATCGGCAATCTACTTGCAGTGGTGGGGTGCCAGAGGGGGGGTGTGAGCGAGACGACATCAGGTAATTTGTAATGAAATAGTCTAATAAGAGTGCTAAATCAATGTAAGACATACAGGGTCCCCACTGGATTGTCTCTACATATGTGGCGATGGGGGCAGGGCTAGAGGAGTGGAGGGGTGTGGTCAATAGTACATCATCATATCCATGACATCATGATTAATTTGAATGGCAGTAATGCATATATTTTCTTTGAAAAGGCTAAACATACTGTATGTTAGAACTTTACGCTACTTTGTATTATTAATGGTAACAGCGGAGGATTAATTGCCCGACAACAAAGAAAAAACTTTCCACGAACTACAGTGGCGGACGCACGCACATTTTCAGGACTTATGCAGATCCCAAATACACATCTCAGGTACGTAAAGTTGGTTTTCGCATAATATAGCGAAACAAAATGAGAGATAATGTCTGCTAATAGGTGCCATTTTGATGGCCTTGTCACGCCAAATTTCTTCTCCCTACAAAAACCTTCCCCTCCCCATTTACTTCCGGGGTCATGATTAATACAGACGTTTTGTTAACGCTATATTATAAAAATATAACGCTATATTATAAAAAATAACGCTATATTATAAAAAATACAGACATTTTTTTAACGCTATATTATAAAAGAAATTAAAAAAACAATTTACAAACATGAGCTATGGGATGACATAAGAGGAAACGTGACCCCGGAAGTAAATGCGTCATCCCATAGCTTGTGTTTGTAAATTGTTTTTTAATTTTTTTTATAATATAGCGTTAAAAAAACGTCTGTATTTTTATAATATAGTGTTATATTTTTATAATATAGCGTTAACAAAACGTCCGTATTAATCATGACCCCGGAAGTAAAGGGGGGGAAGGTTTTTGTAGGGGGGAAGAAATTTGGCGTGACAGCCTTATACTCGTATGTTGAAGCACTGTACGGTACGTCTGAGTATGTTAGCTGTAATGCTCCGACAATCCATTAAGCGGTGAGGCTTAATAGCTTACCAAAGTCGCACTAAAACATTTTGACAGATTTTTGTTCGCCGTGTGTAATGTTCTTTATTCTCAATGGAACATTTAAAGTTTTGGTGTTTACTGGTATCGTCTTGCAGTCCACGCGTATCTCTTGTGTGTGACTGCCATCTACTGGTCACTCTTATCATTACACCATGTACCAAATAAAATAGCTTTTTGGTGGGTAAGCGCAACCAGAATTATTCCGTACATAAGGCGCACTGGTTTATAAGGCGCACTGTCCATTTTTGAGATAATGAAAGGATTTTAAGTGCGCCTTATGTCGGAAAAATATGGTACCTATTTTGTGTGGCTGCTCTTATTTGCCGTGGCTTTGCGCCACAATCAATGTAGTGTAAACCTTGACATATGTTTAAATAGAAATCTTTGTCGTTTTTTTTCCCGTTATTAATATTGACTAGGCATGCCCCAATCAACATTTTTGGCCTATGACCCCGATTCGATTTTTAGGCCTCAGTTCGGATCCTATTTTGAGTCCCGATTCGATACTTTGACAATAGATTACATAATCGCAAATGTTTAATGACAACTAACGTACAGTAAAAACAATACCTAAGATTATCAAAGTTTGAATTTCGTAGAACAGTTGTAAATTCTGTATTACATTTATGGTATTGAATATTGTAGCTAGTGCACAATAACTAAACAAAAACAACAACTATTGGCTCCCATTTCAATCATTTAGGTTTGGCCTTTAAAGCCTTCGTGTATCCAAAGACTTACTCCCTGAGTTTGAAAAAAATGAAAAAAACTAAATTTTTTTGCTGTTGTTATATAAACAAGAGAAAGGAAAATATTGATCTCATCAGTTTAGTATTATTTATATACTGATATTATAATAGGTATCGATACTATCGACATCTTGGTCTATCACCACATCTCCCAGAATTATTACACCTACTCAGTGGCCTAGTGGATAAAGTGTCTGCCCTGAGATCGGTAGGTTGTGAGTTCAAACCCCGGCCGAGTCATACCAAAGACTATAAAAATGGGACCCATTGCCTCCCTGCTTGGCTCTCAGCATCAAGGGTTGGAATTGGGGGTTAAATCACCAAAATGATTCCCGAGCGCGGCCACCGCTGCTGCTCACTGCTCCCCTCACTTCCCAGGGGGTGAACAAGGGGATGGGTCAAATACAGAGGACGAATTTCACCACACCAAGTGTGTTTGTGACAATCATTGGTACTTTAACTTTAATTATCCGCTCAGTGTGGGGCGGCAAGGTGAGTGCGTGGAAATCCCTAAGCAGGAAGTTAAGTGTTCGTAATAGATGAGAGGAATTGTTTTTTTGGATATTTCCTGGAAAGTCATCAAAATCCATCCATAACTATCAGACTTATGATGTTAACAAACAGACAAACAAACCCCACAAACATATGTTGCTCCAAAACCTGTATGTACCATTCAGCATTAATGGTGCCTTCACAGATGTGTAAGTTACCCATGCCTTGGGCACCAATACACCCCCATACATTCACAGATGCTGGCTTTTGAACTTTGTGCCTATAACAATTCGGATGGTTATTTTTTTCTTAGGTCCGGAAGACACAACGTCCACAGTTTCCCAAAACAATTTGAAATGTGGACTTGTCAGACCACAAAACACTTCTCCACTTTGCATCAGTCCATCTTAGATGAGCTCGGGCCCAGTGAAGCCGGCGGCTTTTCTGGGTGTTGTTCGCTTTGCATGGTAGAGTTCTAACTTGCACTTACACGTGTCGTGACAAACTGTAGTTACTGACAGTGGTTTTCTAAAGTATTCCTGAGCCCATGTGGTGATATCCTTTACATACCCCGGACGGCGTGGCAAATCGGGAGAGTAGCCGTGCGCAACCCGAGGGTCCCTGGTTAGATCCCCACCTAGTACCAACCTCGTCACGTCCGTTGTGTCCTTGAGCAAGACACTTCACCCTTGTTCCTGATGGGTGCTGGTTAGCGCCTTGCATGGTAGCTCCCTCCATCAGTGTGTGAATGGGTAAATGTGGAAGTAGTGTCAAAGCGCTTTGAATACCTTGAAGGTAGAAAAGCGCTATACAAGTACAACCCATTTATCATTTATACTGTTTTTGATGCAGTACTGCCTGAGGGATCAAAAGGTCACGGGCATTAAATGTTGGTTGTCAGGCTTGTCGCTTACGTGCAGTGATTTCTCCAGACTCTCTGAACCTTTTGATGATATTACAGACCGTAGATGGTGAAATCCCTAAATTCCTTGCAATATCTGGAGAAAAATGTTGTTCTTAAACAATTTGCTGACCCATTTGTTCACAAAGTAGTGACTCTCACCCCATCCTTGTTTGTGAATGGAAGCTGCTTTTATACCCAATCATGGCACCCACCTGTTCCCAATTTGCCCGTCCACCTGTGGAATGTTCCAAATAAGTGTTTGATGAGCATTCCTCAATTTTCTCAGTCTTTTATGCCACTCCTGCCAGCTTTTTTGAAACATGTTGCAGGCATCGTCATTTAGTAAAGGTTAAACCGTTTTTATCTTTTAACCTTTTTGAACAAGTCGTGCATGCTTTTATTTCAAGTGGCCTGGACTACTGCAATGCACTTTATGCTGGCATTAGCCAAAAAGCTCTCTCCCGGTTGCAGTTAGTCTAGAACGCGGCAGCACGACTTTTAACAGGGGCCAGGAAACACCAGCATATAACCCCCAATTCTTCAGAGTTTGCACTGGCTCCCTGTTCATTTTAGAATTGATTTTAAAACATTGCTGTTTGTTTTTAAATCTTTACATGGACTGGCACCTCAATATATCTCGGACCTCATCCAAATTCTGCGCGCGCTCTGAGGTCCGAGAGCCAGCTCCAGCTCGTGGTGCCCAAGACCAGAGCTTAGGGCCCAAGACCAGAGCTTAGGGCCTTCTCTGTGGTCGGCCCTAAGCTCTGGAACACTCTGCCCCTCCATGTTCAAACTGCTTCCACAGTGGAGTGTTTTAAGTCTCGTCTTAAGACCCACTTTTATTCATTGGCTTTTAAAACCACGTGAGTTGTGTGGTCCTCTGTCCTCTGTTGTCCTCTGTGTTTTTTATACACTTTGATTTCTATTTTACTGTTTTAATTGATTTTACCCTTTAAAATAGTTTTTAATCATATCTGTTTTTATATTGTTTTTTTTAAAATTGGTTTTATATTTATTTATTTTTTGTTTTTATTCAGTCATTGGTGGAGCATAATAATGTTTTTTTAATATTGTTTTTAACATGGCTGTGCAGCACTTTGTAAACGTTATTGTTGTTTAAATGTGCTATATAAATAGAGTGGATTGGATTGGATTGGATCAAATTCCAAATGAGCTAAATTTTGCAAAAAAACCTATTTTTTCCAGTTCAAACGTTAAGTATCTTGTCTTTGCAGTCTATTCAATTGAATATAGGTTGAAAAGCATTAGCAAATCATTGTATTCAGTTTTTATTTACGATTTCCACAACGTGTAGACTTCACTGGTTTTGGGTTTTGTCCATAATAATCGAACCAATAAAACTAGATTTGTTTGACTAACTAACATACCGACCAACAGTTTTAGGCCATGCCCATCTCCAAACCTGATCCGTCCCTTTTACTGCGATGAGCTCATATTCTCTTTTTAAAGCTAACTGGTTATTTAAGGCTCAAGCAGAAACCCGAGAAGACAGAATCCCTGATGCGACCATGTGATCCGTATCATTTTCACAGATGCGTGTCCTAAGGGACGGAGGGACGGCGCGTAGGCCCTAAACCACTCACATTTTGTGCATGCACAACGTCAGATGCTAGAGGGAAGTGGCAACAAGATAGATTTTCCGAGCGCGATATCCTATTCACAACGGCGTGTTTACGTTTAGATCCCCTTGGTGGACTATTGTCATTCATGTGGAGTAATGGACGTGCTAATAAGAAATAGACCCCGGCACTCACTGTGATTGGTTTCACAGCAGGAGTGTGCGTGTGATGGCGTATCGCTGAGCAAATGGAAAGTCACAAAAGGCATTTCCCGCTGCAACCTCTTTGGCATTTGTGTGTCGGCACTCAAGTGAAATGTGCTGCTTGGAGATCCTATTCCACGCCGCTTCAAGGCGCCCGTCCGTTTGCACCAACCATAGGAATGCTGGGAATACTTTTTATTTTTTTGTCCTGTCCAGCTTCTAAGGCAAATCATATAGTTGATGTAGATGCCCATATCAGCTGTTCAAATTGACTTTACAAAAGAGAAGTGTAGGATACTTCTCTTGTTGCCTTATTTCAGGGGTCTCAAACTCAATTTACCTGGGGGCCACTGGACGCAGAGTCTAAGTGAGGCTGGGCCGCAAGAAAAGATTTCTTAAAAATAATTTTGCATACTCCTCAGCATGTCGGCGGATAATAGCCGGGAAAGTACAGGGATAGCGAGCGCAAAAAAAGTGACGGCTCCCGGAGTGTTAAATAGAAATATATGCAGTGTTCATCGTGTGAGGCAATGCAAATTAAACCAGTTTGAATTGGTCCAGGTTATCGGCGGGGACTGTTATTACTGACGGACAGGTGTCGCGGGGTGACTGCAGCCAGGCAAGTAAGAAAACCCTTGTCTCCATGGCACAGTTCTGTCGCTTTCACTAGTTTTCCGCTTTTCCACTAATGCAGGGGTAGGCAACCCAGAACATTGAAAGAGCCATTTTGGACCCAAATAACAAAAATGTTTCCCTGTCTGGAGCCAACGGGGAGCCAATCTACCAATCACAACACCGTGATTGGTAGATTACTTCAGCTCCGCACACAACGCTGTCAAGCGCCATTCATATAAAACTCGCGGGCCGCACTAACATTAAACTTTCATATTAAGGTGGGGGCCACAAAATAACGCCTCGCGGGCTAATTGCGGCCCGTGGGCCGCGTGTCTGAGACCCCTGCCCTATTTGAATTTGACTTTATTAAATGTATTTATATTATCATTTGGTGCAGCCAGGCCGGAGCAGGAGGGGATGGACAGAGAAAAAAAAAGGAAGACAGAGGGGGTAATTGTGGGGATAAGAGGGGGATTAGACAAAAACAACAGCAAACACGACAATAACAGCAAAAACAACAACAATAGAACAACACCAGCACATACGATACGTACAAATATGATCGTAAAAGTGATAGCAAATAAGAAGTTAGTGAAATAAATAATAATATAGAAATGACAATGAGCATTTTTACACCAAAACTGGAGCAATACAAATACCAATAGAAAAAGCGCTATTGATCATGAACAATACCAATAGTTTACCTCTATTTTCAACAATGCAGTTGTTCAAATGCAACAATACGTATTCATCAGGGGTGTCAAACGTACGGCCCGCGGGTCGGATCATGCCCCACGAACAGGTTTTATCCGGCCCGTGGGATGAGTATAACAATTAGTTGACATTTTTGAATGAAATGAAGTGCTGTTCTAAATGTGTCCACTGGATGTCGCAATAGCAATTCTTTGTATCTTTGTAAATGATGCTACATATATATATATAAAAAAATAAAAATAAACCACATGATGTTAGTGCACCAGTCGTGGAAAATGAACAAACCACATTAACAAAATCCTGTAATAAGATTTTGATATTTTTATTTTATCTTGATAGATTGAAAATTAACACCAATGAGTTGACTGATGAACATTATCATAGAATTTATTCAGAAAGTATAAATAACGAAAATCAAAGGTAGAATAGTATTAGCCGCAACATGTAAGTGTTAAAAAAATTCACAACAGCATTAGGATTTGTTCATTTTTAGAATGTTCTTGTTCTATTTTTAAACAAAGAAAACAATCTGAAGTTGTCTTTATTTTTTTAAGTTATCGTGCCATGATTTTACCAGTCTGGCCCACCTGGGAGTAGATGTTTCTCCATGTGGCCCCTGATATAAAATATAAAGATAACATTATCATATAATTTATTCATAAAGTATAAATAACGACAAATAAAGACATAATACAAAAAAAAGCTAAATGTACGTGTAAAAAAAAAACCCATTATGATTTGTACATTTACAGAATTTGCTTATTCTATTTTGAAACAAAGAAAGCAATCTGATGTTTTCTTTATTTTTAAGTTATCGTGCCGTGATTTTAGCAGTCCGGCCCATTTGGGAGTAGATTATTCTCCATGTGGCCCCCCGTCTAAAATGAGTTTGACACCCCTGGTATACATAATGATAGCTAGAGAGATAATACAAAAAAATAAATTAAATGATAATAAAAAATAAAAAAAAGGAATACTGAAAGATGGAGGGGAAGAGAGAGAGGCAACCTATATTAATCTTGTAGATTTTTATAGTAACAATGGGTTAAGCTTTGTCAGTATGCCATAGTGTTACCCAGTTTACCCAAGGGCAGGGGTGTCAAACTCAAATACAGAGTGGGCCAAAATTTAAAACTGAACAAAGCCGCGGGCCGAGGTTGAACAAATTAACCTTTTAATAGGGACCCAAACAAGTTTTGCATCGAATATTGAACAAGCAAGGCTTATATAACTTTATACTGACATGCAAAATCCAGTTTCAAATAATAATAATAATTAAAAAATACCAATGGCATATCAAATAAAATTTAAATAAAAATTGAATGCCTCTTTTCGGCCGTGGGGTTGAGGTGGACGGGGTTTGGTGATAGCGGGGGGTGTATATTGTAGCGTCCTGGAAGAGTTAGTGCAGCAAGGCGTTCTGGGTATTTGTTCTGTCGTGTTTATGTTGTGTTGCGGTGCGGATGTTCTCCCGAAATGTGTTATTCTTGTTTGGTGTGGGTTCACAGTGTGGCGCATATTTGTAACAGTGTTAAAGTTATTTATACGGCCACCCTCAGTGTGACCTGCATGGCTGTTGTCCAAGTATGACTTGCATTCACTTGTGTGTATAAGCCGCATATATTATGTGACTGGGCCGGCACGCTGTTTGTATGGAGGAAAAGCGGACGTGGAGATAGGTTGTAGAGAACGCCAAAGCCCACCCCAAATATTATTGTCCGGGATGAAATTCGGGAGGGGCACTGAACTTCGGGAGTCTCCCGGGAAAATCGAGAGGGTTGGCAAGTAAGAGTGTTAGCGGCGTTACAGCGGCGGGCCAGCTCTAATGTTAATTTGATATTGCCTCAAGGGCCAAGTGAAATTACACAGCGGGCCAAATTTGGGGCCAGAGTTTGACACCCATGCCCTAGGGCAACAATATTGATATATGTTTGATAAAACCTGATTATGTGCATGAGTGTATGTATGTATATGTACTTGTATATATACAGTGTATGTATGTTTGTTTGTACAGTAAATGTATATATACAGTGTATGTATGTTTGTTTGTACAGTAAATGTAAATATACAGTGTATGTATGTTTGTTTGTACAGTAAATGTATATATACAGTGTATGTATGTTTGTTTGTACAGTAAATGTAAATATACAGTGTATGTATGTTTGTTTGTACAGTAAATGTAAATATACAGTGTATGTATGTATGTTTGTACAGTAAATGTATATATACAGTATGTGAATGTTTGTACCGTGAATGTGCTGGGAAAACTTGAAACGCTCTCCCCCGGCAGACTCAACCTGGTTCCTTAATGATGAAAATGTATGCCGTTGCAAGAATGTTGATTATCCCCCCGCTTGCCAGAGAGGGGCACCGACCCCAAGCTGGTATAAGTAAACATAATTAGGCTGCATTTGTGCACTCCTGCTTGGGCGGCCTGCTTTAGTGGTCCCGCTGCTGGGGAGTTGCCAGATTGTCTTGCGGCCCCCACCGCTACAGGTGTAACGAGGCACAGTGGTGTGTGTAATTAGCGGCCGAGTGTGTACACACAGCTCCCCACAGTGTTCTGACCTTGTGCTGCAGCAGCCTGGTCGCACTCGTGGCAGCCCTCGCTACCGCCTCCTCGCCTTCATCCCAGCAAAGCTCGGGCGGCAGAAGCCCACAGCTTTCAACAAAAGATAACAATGCGGCACGCTCAGACCCCCGCGTGTCATTGTGCACCTGAAATGCTTCAATGGTCTCACAAAGATAATCCTTCAAGCAAGGCTCTGTAAAAAGTTTCAGTATAGAAAAAAAAGAGATTCCTTTAGTTTTTTTTCAACCATTCTATATGCCTTACTTACAAGAAAATGACTGCAGCTTGGGTCTACTTTTTCAGTTGTAGTCCATCCATCTATTCAAACAATAATTCATTTATTTATTTCAAACATAAAAAAAAAAAAAACGGATACAAATAAAACAATCATTATAACTTTAAAGTAGATTATGAATGAAAAGGAGCAGAAGGAAGTTAAAAATACGTATAAAATATGCCCCCTATTTTCACAAATACAACAATTGACTTTCAATGATGGTGCCTACAAAGCCATATTTTCATTTTACAACAATCAAACCAATAATGAAAAAAAAAATTACACAATATCTTTTCATCATCATGATTCCTAATTTTTTTTTTTTTTAGTACAAAAATACAAACCCCGTTTCCATATGAGTTGGGAAATTGTGTTAGATGTAAATATAAACGGAATACAATGATTTGCAAATCATTTTCAACCCATATTCAGTTGAATATGCTACAAAAACAAGATATTTGATAATCAAACTCATTAACTTTATTTTCTTTTGCGAATAATAATTACAATTTCATGGCTGCAACACGTGCCAAAGTAGTTGGGAAAGGGCATGTTCACAACTGTGTTACATTACCTTTTCTTTTAACAACACCCAATAAACGTTTGGGAACTGAGGGAATTAATTGTTGAAGCTTTGAAAGTGGAATTCTTTCCCATTCTTGTTTTATGTAGAGCTTCAGTCGTTCAACAGTCCGGGGTCTCCGCTGTCATATTTTACGCTTCATAATGCACCACACATTTTTGATGGGAGACAGGTCTGTACTGCAGGCGGGCCAGGAAAGTACCCACACTCTTTTACTACGAAGCCACGCTGTTGTTACACGTGGCTTGGCATTGTCTTGCTGAAATAAGCAGGGGCGTCCATGATGACGTTGCTTGGATGACAACATATGTTGCTCCAAACCCTGTACGTACCTTTCAGCATTAATGGTGCCTTCACAGATGTGTAAGTTACCCATGCCTTGGGCACTAATACACCCCCATACCATCACAGATGCTGGCTTTTGAACTTTGTGCCTATAACAATTCGGATGGTTATTTTCCTCTTTGTTCCGGAGGACACCACGTCCACAGTTTCCAAATATAATTTGAAATGTGGACTCATCAGACCACAGAACACTTTTCCACTTTGCATCAGTCCATCATAGATGATCTCGGGCCCAGCAAAACCGGCTGTGTTTCTGGGTGCTGTTGATAAATGGGTTTTGCTATGCATAGTAGAGTTTTAACTTGCACTTACAGATGTCGCGACCAACTGTAATTACTGACAGTAGTTTTATGAAGTGTTCCTGAGCCCATGTGGTGATATCCTTTACACACTGATATTGGGTTTTTGATGCGGGATCAAAGGTCCGTAATATCATCGCTTACGTGCAGTGATTTCTCCAGATTCTCTGAACCTTTTGATGATTTTACGGACCGTAGATGGTAAAATCCCTAAATTCCTTGCAATAGCTCTTTGAGAAATGTTGTTCTAAAACTGTTCGATAATTTGCTTACAAAGTGGTGACCCTCGTCCCATCCTTGTTTGTTAATTACTTAGCATTTCATGGAAGCTGCTTTTATACCCAATCATGGCACCCACCTGTTCCCAATTAGCCTGCACACCTGTGGGATGTTCCATGTAAGTGTTTGATGAGCATTCCTCAACTTTATCAGTATTTTTTGCCACCTTTCCCAACTTCTTTGTCACTTGTTGCTGGCATCAAATTCTAAAGTTAATGATTATTTGCAAACAAAAATTTTTTTTTCGGTTTGAACATCAAATATGTTGTCTTTGTAGCATATTCAAATGAATATGGGTTGAAAATGATTTGCAAATCATTGTATTCCTTTTATATTTACATTTAACACAATTTCCCAACTCATATGGAAACGGGGTTTGTAGATTGGTTTATTCCACTATCAAGTGTGTTCCATAAACACCTGATTGAAATACTTATTTCCATTGTCACTGTTCTTAAACTAGATTTATTAAATATATCAGTTCCTTTCAGATTATAATTACTTTTTCATGATACTTAGAGCCCTCTCCCATACTGTGGAAAATGTATATAAAAACAAATATTGTTGTTTATTTGATTAGCCCTTTTTCCACTAACTAAATATCGGCTATTAGTTGTAAAGATCTGAAAATGATCGGTATCGGTTCAAATTTCTATTATCGTTCATACCTAAAAATTGTCAATAATACACAGGTATTAACCACTAGAGAAGACCAAACCAATGAGAGTATGGTATCCAGTATCGTGGCCACATAATGACTTAACCTCAGGCAGCATTACTATATCAGATTAAATGAGTCTAAAGGTGACTGAGGGCCTGATCTACCAAGCTCCAAATACCACGCGCCGTGTGCAAATTTTTTTGCATGTGCAATGCGGCTTTTACCACAGAGACACTCGATCATTTACTGCTCGTTCATATTATCATGCCCCGACCTGTCCAGTTCAGTTCAGTTTATTTGGAAATTGCATACGATACAATGTAATACATCACGTATTTCAAGTTGTTTCATTACAGCACGTCCGAAAAGGAGTAGGAAGAAGCAGAGCTTATTGATTCCTACCCCTTTTTATTGAACAAATAAATAATAAATAAATAATATACCATAGTAAGTAAACAAATATTAAATACAAAAATAATCTGTCCCAATAAAAAAAAAAAAAAAAAAAAGGTTCAAGATCCATCCATACATCTATTTTCTACCGTTTGTCCCTTTTTGGAGTCGAGGGTGGTGCTGGAGCTGTTCTGTGTACTTTGTGAACACTTAGTTTGAACAGTCTCTTTAACTGAATCATATTGGTGCTTTGTTTGATTTCTTTGGTTAATCCATTCCATAATTTAATTCCACATACTAATACTTTATATATATATATATATATATATATATATATATATATATATATATATATATATATATCAGGGGTGTGGGAAAAAATATATTTGAATACGAATCAAATCGAATAATTTGTGCGATTCAGAATTATTTCTCATTTGAAAGAAAAACGATTTTTTAAAATTTTAATAACATTTCCATCCATCCATCCATCATCTTCCGCTTATCCGAGGTCAGGTCATGGGGGCAGCAGCCTAAGCAGGGAAGTTCAGACTTCCCTATCTCCAGCCACTTCGCCTAGCTCTTCCCGGGGGATCCCGAGGCGTTCCCAGGCCAGCCGGGAGACATAGTCTTCCCAACGTGTCCTGGGTCTTCCCCGTGGCCTCCTACCAGCTGGACGTGCCCTAAACACATCCCTAGGGAGGCGTTCGGGTGGCATCCTGACCAGATGCCCGAACCACTTCATCTGGCTCCTCTCGATGTGGAGGAGCAGCGGCTTTACGTTGAGCTCCTCCCGGATGGCAGAGCTTCTCACCCTATCTCTAAGGGAGAGCCCCGCCACACGGCGGAGGAAACTCATTTCGGCCGCTTGTACCCGTGATCTTATCCTTTCGGTCATGACCCAAAGCTCATGACCATAGGTGAGGATGGGAACGTAGATCGACCGGTAAATTGAGAGCTTTGCCTTCCGGCTCAGCTCCTTCTTCACCACAACGGATCGATACAACGTCCGCATTACTGAAGACGCCGCACCGATCCGCCTGTCGATCTCACGATCCACTCTTCCCCCACTCGTGAACAAGACTCCTAGGTACTTGAACTCCTCCACTTGGGGCAGGGTCTCCTCCCCAACCTGGAGATGGCACTCCACCCTTTTCCGGGCGAGAACCATGGACTCGGACTTGGAGGTGCTGATTCTCATTCCGGTCGCTTCACACTCGACTGCGAACCGATCCAGTGAGAGCTGAAGATCCCGGCCAGATGAAGCCATCAGGACTACATCATCTGCAAAAAGCAGAGACCTAATCCCGTGGCCACCAAATCGGAACCCCTCAACGCCTTGGCTGCGCCTAGAAAATCTGTCCATAAAAGTTATGAACAGAATCGGTGACAAAGGACAGCCTTGGCGGAGTCCAACCCTCACTGGAAACGTGTCCGACTTACTGCCAGCAATGCGGACCAAGCTCTGACACTGATCATACAGGGAGCGGACTGCCACAATAAGACAGTCCGATACCCCATACTCTCTGAGCACTCCCCACAGGACTTCCCGAGGGACACGGTCGAATGCCTTCTGCAAGTCCACAAAGCACATGTAGACTGGTTGGGCAAACTCCCATGCACCCTCAAGAACCCTGCCGAGAGTATATAGCTGGTCCACAGTTCCACGACCAGGACGAAAACCACACTGTTCCTCCTGAATCCGAGGTTCGACTATCCGGCGAAGCCTCCTCTCCAGTACACCTGAATAAACCTTACCGGGAAGGCTGAGGAGTGTGATCCCACGATAGTTGGAACACACCCTCCGGTCCCCCTTCTTAAAGAGAGGGACCACCACCCCGGTCTGCCAATCCAGAGGTACCGCCCCCGATGTCCACGCGATGCTGCAGAGTCTTGTCAACCAAGACAGCCCCACAGCATCCAGAGCCTTAAGGAACTCCGGGCGGATCTCATCCACCCCCGGGGCCTTGCCGCGGAGGAGCTTTTTAACTACCTCAGCGACCTCAGCCCCAGAAATAGGAGAGTCCACTACAGATTCCCCAGGCACCGCTTCCTCAAAGAAAGACGTGTTGGTGGGATTGAGGAGGTCTTCGAAGTATTCCCTCCACCGATCCACAACTTCCGCAGTCGAAGTCAGCAGACCACCATCCGCACCATACACAGTGTTGATAGTGCACTGCTTCCCCTTCCTGAGGCGCCGTATGGTGGTCCAGAATCGCTTCGAAGCCGTCCGGAAGTCGTTTTCCATGGCTTCCCCGAACTCTTCCCATGTCCGAGTTTTTGCCTCCGCGACCGCTAAAGCTGCACACCGCTTGGCCCGTCGGTACCTGTCCACTGCCTCCGGAGTCCTAGGAGCCAAAAGAACCCGATAGGACTCCTTCTTCAGCTTGACGGCATCCCTCACTGCTGGTGTCCACCAACGGGTTCTGGGATTACCGCCACGACAAGCACCAACAACCTTGCGGCCACAGCTCCAATCAGCCGCCTCGACAATAGAGGTTCGGAACATGGTCCACTCGGACTCAATGTCCCGCACCTCCCTCGTGACATGTTCAAAGTTCTCCCGGAGGTGTGAATTGAAACTCTCTGACAGGAGACTCTGCCAGACGTTCCCAGCAGACCCTCACAATGCGCTTGGGCCTGCCAGGTCTGTCCGGCATCCTCCCCCACCATCGCAGCCAACTCACCACCAGGTGGTGATCGGTAGAAAGCTCCGCCCCTCTCTTCACCCGAGTGTCCAAAACATAAGGCCGCAAATCCGATGACACAACTACAAAGTCGATCATGGAACTGCGGCCTAGGATGTCCTGGTGCCAAGTGCACATATGGACACCCTTATGTTTGAACATGGTGTTTGTTATGGACAATCCGTGACGAGCACAAAAGTCCAATAACAAAACACCACTCGGGTTTAGATCCGGGCGACCATTCTTCCCAATCACGCCTCTCCAGGTTTCACTGTCGTTGCCAACATGAGCGTTGAAGTCTCCCAGTAGGACAAGGGAATCACCCGGAGGAGCACTTTCCAGTACTCCCTCGAGTGTACCCAAAAAGGGTGGGTATTCTGAACTGCTGTTTGGTGCGTAAGCACAAACAACAGTCAGGACCCGTCCCCCCACCCGAAGGCGAAGGGAAGCTACCCTCTCGTCCACCGGGTTGAACTCCAACGTGCAGGCTTTGAGCCGGGGGGCAACGAGAATTGCCACCCCAGTCCGTCGCCTCTCACTGCCGGCAACGCCAGAGTGGAAGAGGGTCCAATCCCTCTCGAGAGAACTGGTTCCAGAGCCCTTGCTGTGCGTCGAGGTGAGTCCGACTATATCCAGCCGGAACTTCTCTACCTCACGCACTAGCTCAGGCTCCTTCCCCCCCAGTGAGGTGACGTTCCACGTCCCAAGAGCTAGCTTCTGTAGCCGAGGATCGGACCACCAAGTGCCTGCCTTCGGCTGCCGCCCAGCTCACAATGCACCCGACCTCTATGGCCCCTCCTATGAGTGGTGAGCCCATTGGAGGGATGACCCACGTTGCCTCTTCGGGCTGTGCCCGGCCGGGCCCCATGGGGACAGGCCTGACCACCAGGCGCTCGCCATCGTGCCCCAACTCCGGGCCTGGCTCCAGAGCGGGGCCCCGGTGACCCACGTCCGGGCGAGGGAAATCTGGGTTCATTTTGTTGTAATTCCATAGAAGTCTTTGAGCTGCTCTTTGTCTGATCACTTACCTAGGACCTGTTTGTCTTGGGAGACCCTACCAGGGGGCATGAAAGCCCCCAGACAACATAGCTCCTAGGATCATTGATCCTTAATAACATTTATTTATTATTATTATTTTCTTTAATCAATCCAACAAGCTACTACACAGCAATACCATAACAACGCAATCCAATTCCAAAACCAAACCTGACCCAGCAACACTCAGAACTGCACAAAACAGAGCAATTGAGAGGAGACACAAACACAACACAGAACAAACCAAAAGTAAGGAAACAAAAGTAAATATTATCAACAACAGTATCAATATTAGTTATAATTTCAGCATAGCTTTGATTAAAAATCCCTCATTGACATTATCATTAGACATTTATAAAAATAATAAAAAAGAACAATAGTGTCACAGTGGCTTACACTTGCATTGCATCTCATAAGCTTGACAACACACTGTGTCCAATGTTTTCACAAAGATAAAATAAGTCATATTTTTGGTTCGTTTAATAGTTAAAACAAATTTACATTATTGCAATCAGTTGTTAAAACATTGTCCTTTACAATTATAAAATATATATATATTTTTTAATTTACTTCTCTGCTAGCATGTCAGCAGACTGGGGTAGACCCTGCTGAAATCCTATGTATTGAATGAATACAGAATCGTTTTGAGTCGGAAAAATATCGTTTTTGAATCGAGAATCGCGTTGAATCGAAAAAATCGATTTATAATCGAATCGCGCCCCCAAGAATCGATGTTGAATCGAATCGTAGGACACCCAAAGATTCGCAGACCTAATATATATATATACATATATATATATATATATATATATATATATATATATATATATATACATATATATATATATATATATATATATATATATATATATATATATTAAATCAAATCAAATGCAGCACCCTGAGCAACAACCTCTTTTGGACAAAATTCCATTTTTAGAAAATGAATCCTTACACTGCTGATTTTATTTCTTGAAACCAATGTTTTTATACTGTCATGTGCATCTAGACTTGTAATGCGTTTAATCATTTATCTTAAGTCAGTGCCCACTGTGGATGTCGAATTATTGACTATAAAATTGAAGATACAACCTCTTGGTTTTCCTTAATTGCAGCCTTCATTTGCAGTCTATCTGCAGTGTAAGTAAGAGAAGTGCTAGGACAGTATTTTATTTGACTTACTGGAACACCTCATCCACACTTCAATCAGAAAGCCAGGCTGGACAGAGTAGAACAGTAAAGTGGCTTTATTCTGTATTGTGGGGGTCCGCAACCTGCGGCTCAAAAGCTCTGTAACTTTTTAAAAAATATATGAAAATGGAAAAAGATGAGGGAAACACATATA
Source organism: Nerophis ophidion (assembly GCF_033978795.1). Taxonomy (NCBI): domain Eukaryota; kingdom Metazoa; phylum Chordata; class Actinopteri; order Syngnathiformes; family Syngnathidae; genus Nerophis; species Nerophis ophidion. The sequence goes on from NC_084619.1 coordinate 15,497,250, forward strand.
TATTTGTTGTTTTAATATGGTTTCTGTAGAAGGATAAACATCCTACTTTTTTACAATATAAACATGCTTATTAATAAGTATTTAGTCAAGCACCATTTTGTCCTACTAATTTTGGCAGTCCTTGCACTCACTGTAGTTTGTTTACATGCAGGACTTTCTCCGACGCTGCCACAGAAAGACGTGTTTTATGCCACTCCTTCTTTGTCTCATTTTGCCCACCAAACTTTTTATGCTGTTTGTGTTGTGATCCGGCGTCCTTTTTGTATTGTCCTATGTTTTGATCATGTTTTGCACTCTGCCGATCCCGTTGCTAACACTTCCTTGTTTTGTATTGTCACCATGGCAACCTAATTACGCCTCCTGCACGGACTCACTACGTACACCTGTTTTGAATTATTTGTGTTGTATTTAGGACCACCTGCTACCTTAGTTCCTCCTGGTCGGTCCGTTTGCGCTATGCAACAGTTGCGTTGTTTATTCATTTTTGCATTCAGCGTGCTAATTCGTAGCTTACCCTCCGCACACTCGGCTCGCGCTTCTGTACCTGGGACTTTGAACTCTGCCTGTTGCTAGTCTTAGCATTTAGCTTTCCGTGCGTTGGCACACCTTTTCTTTGCGTTTGTACAAGTGTTACTTTGGTTATTGAAATTAAAACTTGCTCCTACCTTCATTCCTGCCTGCTCCAGTCCTTAGCATCGAGAGGTGAAACTCCTCGCGCATCCAATATGCGTCCCCAACGTAACAGTTTGAATGCACAGGCTTTGTTTATGTTATTGACTTGTAGGAGTGAAAGCTAATTGGTGCTCACATGCTATTTAGGCTAGCTGTATGTACATATTGCATCATCATGCCTTGTTTGTAGGTATATTTGAGCTCTTTTAATTTCCTTCACTCATGTCCTCTGTGTATTTAATCTATATTTGCATGTCTCTTGACAAATTATATGTATTTATGATTGTTTGTGTGCCGTTATAGACCACAGCAAACCTTACCAAGCTCGTAAAGTTGTAATAAATCCACTAGAAGTAGACAGCCTGCCGTTTTCTTTAAGTTGAACACACACATCCATACCTTTGGCCAGTCTGAGCCTGTAATTTCCAGGAGTTATCGCAACCTCTGAGAAGCGTCCGTTTTACTATTGTTTTCCAATGTTGTGAAAATGTGTAGAATAAATATTACTTATCAACAACGATGTGCCTCAGCCTGCGACACATAGGCATTTTGATAGTAGGCAATTATAGCTAATATAGACGCTTATATCATGTGTTGCCTTCATTATAAGACGTTTATAAGGCTTTTTGAATTGATTTTTTGTGGCTCTAGACAAGGGGTAGGGAACCTGTGGCTCTTTGGATGACTGCACCTGGCTCTCAGATAAATCTTAGCTGACATTGCTTAACATGGCAAGTAATGAATAATTCCGCTGGTAATCACAGTGTCAAAAAAAACGTTCAAAATAGGAAACATTCTCATGCATTTTAATCCATTTTTCCGGTTACCTGCTCAAGTAGTCGCATTAATGGTAAGAAGTATTTTATTTATTGTTGGTTAGCTTCAGAATAACAATGTTATTAAAAAAAATAAGGTACTTATTATACTCTAAAAATGTTGGTCTTACTTAAAAATGCACGCATTTAGTTGTAATCAGTCTTAAAAAAATATTATATGGCTTTCACGGAAATACTTTTAAAAATATTTGACTTGTATCGCTCCCTCAGCCAAAAAGGTTCCCGACCCCTGCTCTAGACTATTTATTTATTTGTTGGTCAAACCTGGCTATTTCAACACTTTGGGTTGCCGACCCCTGCTCTATTTTTGAATATACTTCAATTTGTCTGCTATTTTTCCTTCTGTGTGACTGGTATTTACAATAAACAAATCGATAGAATAGTTTATTTAGGCTCGGCAATTTGACTGCACTGCAAAAAGTCAGTGTTCAAAAACAAGAAAAAAAATACAAAAAAATAGGGGTATTTAATTTGAACTAAGCAAAATTATCTGCCAAAAGAACAAGAAAATTCAGCTTGTCAAGACTTTTCAAAACAAGTAAAATTAACTTACCTCAATGAACCCCAAAATACCTTAAAATAAGTATATTGTCACTAATAACAAGTGCACTTTTCTTGGTAGAAAAAAAAGAGACCCTTTCGCTGAATATGTTGAAAAATATTCTTAAATTTAGTATATGCTGGTGCAATTATCTTGACATAATGGTGTCAGGTTCAAACACTGATGACATGTATTAATCAGACAAGAAGCAAGGAATCATGCAGAGACAGAGTTCATCAGAGACATCATGATTTTTTTTTTCATGCTTAAAGTAAGAAATTATTACTTTAAAAAAGTAGTTTTATACTTGTGAGTGTTGACGACACAGCTTTGCATCAGTTGATATTCTATTTTCAAGCATGTTTTACTCAATATAGGTTCATAAAATCTCAGCAACAAGCTGTAATATCTTACTGAGATCATTTAGGACTGAAACCCTTAAAACAAGTAAACCACTCTAACATAAAATCTGCTTAGTGAGAAGAATTATCTTATTAGACAGAAAATAAGCAAATATCACGCTTATTTGAGATATTTCATCTTACTTACATTTCAGTTTTTGCAGTGTGTGAGTTTGATAGTGGAATCTGACCATTTTGAATGGAATGGTCCACTATTCTACAACACTACTACTAATTAGTGAAACTAAATATCTATAATTTTCCCTCATGAGATTTGGAACCCTTCTTAAGTGATCATGCATTAGTTACATCCGAAACATTTTTGTCCAAAAGAAAGATGAATTATGCAATCGATGTAACAATGACAAGTTAATTAAAACTGCTTGGCATCTCTTGAATAAATGTCACCAATCACATGAAAACAATGTTCTGTCTTGCTAACCATCAATGCTGAATGAAAGGGGAACAAAAGCACAACGCCAGGAGCTGGCTGTCAAAAAAATCCAATTGTTAAATATTTGTGTGTATTGAATAAGATTGAATTGAAAGTAAGCCAGAAAGCTGTGTTTTAAATTGCTGCGGTTCTACTTAATATAATCATCCTAGACAAACACAGATGTCATACGTTGAGACAGCAATTTATCGAAAATTGCAATGTCTGTGCTAGTTGTTTTTCAACCTATTACAGTTTGATTTTCTCTACAAATCCTCTGTCACACAGCTGTCATTATCCAAATGATTTGGTCCAGTCAGGTGCATTTAATTGAACAGGCCTTTTATCACAATGCCGCACATGGTAAATATATATTTTTTTTGTGGATGACAAAGTCAATTGGTTCTGCGGAACTACTAATTAAAACCAGACCTACGGAAGCATTTTGGAACTATTGCTCTGGTGAGCAATCTGTGGTTAACAGGGAGGAAAACAAGACTGAAACACATGCACTCATGGGACATTTCATTGGGTACACCAAGAGCAAACCCGGCAGGCACAAGACATGGAAACAAATTGTTTAACTCGGTCCTGGCATTGAACAACTCAAAGTCAACGTTGGAACGACGTTTTGACGACATTTATTCAATAGTGGGTTATGACATTGATTTGACCGTTGCATTTTGGTCATTTCCCATCCAACATTCTAATCCACAACACAAATACAACATTGAAAGAACATGCTTTTGGACAACTTTTATACAATATCAGGATGTGACGTTGATTTGACCATTGAATATAATATAAGACATCAACGTTGTTTCAATTTACAAATACAACTATTTTGCAACAATGTTTCGAATTAAGTTGTAAAGGACATGTATGTAAAATGAATAAACGTCTTGTGCCTGTTGGGAAACCACAGTACAAGAATATCATACTAGTTTTTATTTTGTTTACCTTATTTGGCCACCTGAAAAGGGGCATAATATTAGAAACACCTCAAACTACAAACTAATAAATATTGTGCACGCCATTATCCTATTTTTTTTAACGTATTAACAGTAATTCTGCATGTCATTACACTCATTTATTGGCATAAGAAAAAAAATTAACATATTTACCGCGCCTGTGTTAGTAGCCGACTGACTATTAGCTGGCAGAGCTTCAAGGCCTACTGAAATGAGATTTTCTTATTTAAACGGGGATAGCAGGTCCATTCTATGTGTCATACTTCATCATTTCGGGATATTGCCATACTTTTGCTGAAAGGATTTAGTAGAGAACATCGACGATAAAGTTCGCAACTTTTGGTCGCTAATAAAAAAGCCTTGCCTTTACCCGAGGTAGCAGAAGATGTGCGCGTGACGTCACGGGTTGTAGGGGGCCCTGTAAAGATTCTTTTCATGGGGCCCAAAATCCCTAGCAGCGCCCCTGCTGAAATGTCTTCAACATGTTTTTTTTTCTAATTGTTTTTATATCTATTTCATAATAATCAGTTTAGGTCTTGGATTTGCATTTATTTACTATTTTGATTATTTATTTTGTCACACTATTAAGGAACATCGAGTTGGGATTCCTGTCAATAGTTTCTTTCAAATCCTCAACTGACCTATCATGTACAAATGGAATCATTTGATCCAGATTTGTTCCAATATTTGCAAATTCCATCCATCCATCTATTTTCTACCGCTTATTCCCTTTGGGGTCGCGGGGGAGCTGGTGCCTATCTCAGCTACAATCGGGCGGAAGGCGGCGTGCACCCTGGACAAGTCGCCACCTCATCGCGGTATTTGCAAATTAGTTATTAAATTGTTCAAGTATTTGGTTCATATTGTAATTGTTCCTTTTTTTTGTTTAAGAAGTAATGGGGACGGCGTGGCGCGTTTGGGAGAGTGGCATAGTGCCAGCTACCTGAAAGTTCCCGGTTCGATCTCCACCTTCTACCAACCTTGTCATGTCCGCTGTGTCCTTGAGCAAGACACTTCACCCTTGCTCCTGATGGGTCGTGGTTAGGGCCTTACATGGCAGCTCCCGCCATCAGTGGTTGAGTACCTTGAAGGTAGAAAAGCGCTGTACAAGTTTAGCCCATTTACCATATTGAGGGTAGTCCTTCTTAACACCATTTTTTAATGATTCTCTTTAGAATGCCCCATGTTGCTCTCATGTACAAAACCCAAAACCAGTGAAGTTAGCACGTTGTGTAAATGGTAAATAAAATCAGAATACAATGATTTTCAAATCTTTTTCTACCTATATTCAATTGAACAGACTGCAAAGACAAGATACTTTACGTTCGACTGGGAAAACTTTATTTTTTGCAAATATTAGATCATTTAGGATTTAATAACTGCAACGTGTTTGAAAAAAGCTGGCACGTGTTACAACAGCGTGGCTTCTTAGTAAAAGTACTAGACTGGCCTGCCTGTAGTCCAGAACTGTCCCCCATTGAAAATGTGTGACGCAATATGAAGCCTAAAATACCACAACGGAGACCCCGGACTGTTGAACCACTTAAGCTGTACATCAAGCAAGAATGGGAAAGAATTCCACCTTCAAAAATTGGTCTCCTCAGTTCCCAAAAGTTTACTGAGTGTTGTTAAAAGGAAAGGCCATGTAACACAGTGGTAAAAATGTGCCTGTGCCAACTTTTTTGCAATGTGTTGCTGCCATTAAATTCTAAGTTAATGATTAGTTGCCAAAAAAAAAACATTTTCTCAGTTGGAACATTAAATATCTTGTCTTTGCAGTCAATAGAATATAAGTTGAAAAGGATTTGCAAATCATTGTATTCTGTTTTTCTTTACGAATTACACAACGTGCCAACTTCACTGGTTTTGGGTTTTGTAATTTTTTGTCTTGGTTATTTAATTTATCCATGAATTAGTTAGCTATGCCAGGAGATGATGTATTGGCTTGGGTTTGTCCGTCTGTTTGGTAGTCAGCAACATAGCTAAAATAGCAGATTTTAATTAATCTTTCACGAAACATCAGAAATAGGATGAGGAACAAGCGATTCGATTTTGAGAGTGATCCAGATCACTTTGGTTTTAGGACTTTTTTTAACAGATTCTTTATGAGATAGGGCCGAGCAGGGGTCTGCGCTCTCAGACAGCCGTTCTCATTATTTTCGTTTTCAATGAATTCCTACGGTTGCTCTAAGCTATGCGTGTTTTATAGCACTTTTCTTCACTGTCTTTTTGAGTGAATATGTAAAAATCTTTGCAACTTAATGGTTATAATTTGCCTTCAGCAATGCAGCCACTTATGAATGATTGGAAATGACTGCGAGCCCCGAGGTGCTTTCCTCCAATCAACAAAATGACTGTTAAAGAATCCCAGTAACAAGACAACGGGTTCATATTACCAGACCCTCTCCCCTCAATAATGAGAGCGGAGCTGCTCGTTACCGAAAGGGTGGCAAATTCCGATTAATCAAATTCCTTCCGTTAATTTCCTGAACCTGGAGATGTTTATGCGCTCGTTATCAAATTGAGCCTTGAACCCCGACGCTTCTTCATTCTTGGCACATTGCTGCTAATAACTCTGAGAAATTAGCTCCAGGATTCCCCCCCGTCTGTGTCAGATTGTTACAGGAAAGTGCGAAGCCTGTCAATTGGAATTAGCTCTTCATGTTTTAGCTGCTGTTGATTTATATTGATTCCATTTAGACACAATATATATTAATTATTTTGAAACCATCATGCCATTGGGGTTTTTTTTTCACCTTTTTTGATTGTTGGTTTTTCAGTGGCTTGCAAGTAATAGACCGTAAATTACTCACTTGGATGGTGACGCCAGACGTAATGTAATAATAGCATGCAATCATCTTTTGCAGATAATTCACTATTAATAGCCCCTCTAACTCTATATTTAACCATGACAAATGATTGCATTTTTTCAGTCCTTATCACACTCCCGATCTCTCTCGCCCCTCTCCCCTAACTTATTTAAGAGAGTCGCCGCCACCAGCCTGAATGTGTCACACCTAACGAGGCTTGCCGACAATCTACCCTGTCAATGCGTGTCAGGGCTCATTCATCAGCCATCGCTCTCCATCCCAGCTGTCGCATTTCAGAGCCGCACGGCTTAACTTTGCTTCGTCCAACCTGCTGGTTGCACGTGTTGAAACTATGGAATAAACGGTGCTTGTCAAAGCAGAGTGCAATCAATTGAGAGCCAGACGCAGACATTGACACACCATGAGAGACCTGATTGTGGTTCTCTTAGCTGGTTTCTGATCTGCATAACAATGACTGTTTCAAATGTGTATTTTTTTTTTATGTAGTGTTTACTAAACATCCCCATTCACAGATTACTTGAATTAAAACCTGTGGGTAACACTTTAGTATGGGGAACAAAATCACCATTAATTAGTTGATTATTAACATGCAAATTAATAACATCCATCCATCCATTTTCTACCGCTTGTCCTTTTCGGGGTTAGGGAGGGTGCTGGAGCCTATCTCAGCTGCATCCGGGCGGAAGGCGGTGTACACCCTGGACAAGTCGATACCAGACAACATTCACACTGACATTCACACACTAGGGCCAATTTAGTGTTGCCAATCAACCTATCCCCAGGTGCATGTCTTTGGAAGTGGGAGGAAGCCGGAGTACTCAGAGGGAACCCACACAGTCACGTGGAGAAGATGCAAACTCCACACAGAAAGATCCCGAGCCCGAGATTGAACTCAGGACTACCCAGGACCTTTGTATTCACTGCAAAATGTCAGCGTTCAAAAACAAGAAAAACAAAAAACTAAAATTTGGGGTATTTTACTTGAACTAAGCAAAATTATCTGCAAATAGAACTTTCCAAAACAAGTAAAATTAGCTAACCTTAATGAACCCCAAAATACCTTAAAATAAGAATATTCTCACTAATAACAAGTGCATTTTTTTTGGTAGAAAAACAAATATGAGATCTTTTTCCTCAATATGTTGAAAAATATTCTTAAATTAAGTAAATGCTAGTGCCATTATCTTGAGACAATGATATGCACTCCGCTATATGTTTCTTGAAACCAGCAAACGTATTCCAAAAACTATTTTATTTTTGTTAATGGAAAGGCAACAAGGCAACCGCTTGTTACTCTTGGGGTCTATGAGCCACCCAGGCAAATCATATGGTCTAAAAGAAATTTTCTCATCCATAACATGACATCATCGCGCCAAGTGCGTGCTCTTTCAGTCAATTAGTGCGCAAGGAATATATATATATATATATATATATATATATATATATATATATATGTATATATATATATATATATATATATATATATATATGTATATATATATGTATATATATATATATATATATATATGTGTATATATATATATGTATATATATATATATATATATATATATATATATATATATGTGTATATATATATATGTATATATATATATATATATATATATATATATATATATATATATATATATGTATATATATATATGTATATATATATATGTATATATATATATATGTGTATATATATATATATGTATATATATATATGTATATATATATATGTATATATATATATGTATATATATATATATATATGTATATTTGTATATATATATATATATATGTATATATATATATATATATATGTATATATATATATGTATATATATATATATATATGTATATATATATATGTATATATATATATATATATGTATATATATATATATATATATATATATATATATATATATATACATACATAGTTAATGATAATAAAAACTGAAATCTAAGTAAGATTAAATATCTCAAATAAGGGTGATATTTGCTTATTTTATGTCTGATAAGATAATTATTCTCGCCAAGCAGATTTTATGTTCGAGTGTTTTTCTTGTTTAAAGGGTTTTGGTCGTAAATGATCTTAGTAAGATATTACAGGTTGTAGCTGAGATGTCATGACCTATATTGAGTAAAACATGCTTGAAACTAGAATATCAACTGTTGCAAAGCTGTGTCAACAACACCCACAAGTATAAAAGTACTTTTTTAAAGTAATAATTTCTTTCTTTATGTCAAGATAATGCCACTAGCATTTACTTAATTTAGGAATATTTTTCAACATATTGAGCAAAAAGGTCTCATATTTTTTTTCTACAAAGAAAAGTGCACTTGTTATTAGTGAGAATATACTTATTTTAAGGTATTTTTGATTCATTGAGGTTAGCTAATTTTACTTGTTTTGGAAAGTCTTGACAAGCCAAATTTTCTTGTTCTATTGGCAGATAAATTTGCTTAGTTCAAGTAAAATACCCCTTTATTTTTGTTTGTTTTTTTCTTGTTTTTGAAGACTGACTTTTTGCAGTGTAGTCAACAAAAACACGCATCAAATAATTGCAGTTGCAAATTACTTACAGACAAAAGTCTCTGAGGCTGAAGCGTACTGGAAAGTATCCACTAACAAACCCGTCGTGATCATTCAATTTCCTGCTTGATGTGCTAAGCTTAATGAATTATTGTGACCAGACTGGAGTTGTCGCCAAAAAAAACTAAGAACAACACACATTACCACTCCACTTTAATTTAAAGACGATATAATTCTCTCATAAGGATATGTTTTTTTTTATACTTACTTTTGTTCTTAGTAATTTTACTTTATCTAGCCTTTTTTAACATTCCACATCAAAAAAACAAACAAAAAAACAGTGAAGATGGCACATTGTGTGAATGGTAATAAAAACAGAATACAATTCCATCCTATATTCAACTGAATAGACTGCAAAGACAAGATACCTAGCGTTGGAACTGGTAAACTTTGTTATTTATTACAAATATAAGCTCATTTAAAAAATTTGATGCCTGCAACATGTTTCAAAAAAGCTGGCACAAGTGGAAAAAAGACTGAGAAAGTTGAGGAATGTTAATTAAACACTTATTTTGAACATCCCACAGGTGAGCAGGCTAATCGGGAACAGGTGGGTGCCATGATTGGGTATAAAAGTAGCTTCCATGAAATGTTCAGTCATTCACAAACAAGGATAGGGCGAGGGTCACCACTTTGTGAACAAATATGTGGGCTAATAGTCAAACAGTTTAAAAACAACATTTATCAACCAGTTATTGCAAGGAATTTAAGGATTTCATCATCTACGGCCTGTAATATCATCAAAAAGTTCAGAGAATCTGGAGAAATCACTGCACGTAAGCGGCAAGGCCGTGACCTTCGATCCCTCAGACGGTACGAACACTCCAGGAAACCACTGTCAGTAACTACAGCTGGTCGCTACATCTGTAAGTGCAAGTTAAAACTCTACTATGCAAAGCCAAAGCCATTTATCAACAACATCCAGAAATGCCGCCGGCTTTGCTGGGCCCGAGTTCATCGAACATGGACTGATGCAAAGTGGAAAAGTGTTCTGACTAGTCCACATTTCACATTGATTTTGGAAACTGTGGACGTCCTGTCCTCCGGACCAAAGAGGAAAAGAACCATCCAGACTGTTATCGGCACAAAGTTCAAAAGCCAGCATTTGTGATGGTATGGGGGTGTATTGGTGCCCAAGGCACGGGTAACTTACACATCTGTGAAGGCACCATTAATGCTGAAAAGTACATACAAGTTTTGGAGCAACATATCTTGCCATCCAAGCAACTTCTTTTTCATGAACGCCCCTGCTTATTTCAGCAAGACAATGCCAAGCTACATTCTGCACGTGTTACATCTGAGTGGCTTCGTAGTAAAAGTGTGCGGGTACTAGACTGGCCTGCCAGTACTCCAGACCTGTCTCCCATTGAAAATGTGTGGTGCATTATGAAGCGTAACATACCAAAACATAGAACTTAAGCTGTACATCAAGCAAGAATGGGAAAGACTTCCACCTGAAAAGTTTTAAAAAAATTGGTCTCTTCATTTCTCTTCACGGTGGCAGAGGGGTTAGTGCGTCTGCCTCACAATACAAAGGTCCTGCAGTCTTGGGTTCAATCCATGGCTCGGGATCTTTCTGTGTGGAGTTTGCATGTTCTCCCCGTGAATGCGTGGGTTCCCTCCGGGTACTCCGGCTTCCTCCCACCTCCAAAGACATGCACCTGGGGATAGGTTGATTGGCAACACTAAATTGGCCCTAGTGTGTGAATGTGAGTGTGAATGTTGTCTGTCTATCTGTGTTGGCCCTGCGATGAGGTGGCGACTTGTCCAGGGTGTACCCCGCCTTCCGCCCGATTGTAGCTGAGATAAGCGCCAGCGCCCCCCGCGACCCCGAAAGGGAATAAGCGGTAGAAAATGGATGGATGGATGGATGGATGGATTTCTCAAAAGTTTACTGAGTGTTGTTAAAGGAAAGGCCATGTAACACAGTGGTAAAAATACCCCTTTGTCAATTTTTTTGCAATGTGTTGCTGCCATTCAATTCAAAGATAATTACTATTTTCTCTCAAAAAAAAAGTTTCTCAGTTGAAACATTAAATATCTTGTCTTTGCAGTCTATTCAATTGAATAAAAGTTGAAAAGACTTTGCAAATCTTTGTATTCTGTTTTTACTTTTGATTTAATCAAAGTGCCAACTTCACTGGTTTTGGGCTTTGTACTTTAAGTATGTACTGTGATTTGTGCTGATATTGTATCGGAATAATATGAGTATTGGCCTATACTCACAGCTCCATTATCGGATGTGAAAGAGTTGTATTGGGACACACCTACTTTCCACGATCCATTTAATGTTATCATCAGACTGGATTTAGGCTACAATCAATGATCCATTTACGATTTGTGATTCCTCCCATACAGTGCTGTTTGGATGAATTCTAAGTAATGGTGTTCGGGCTAAAAAAATATTGAACTTGATATCTAGATATCCGAATAAGGCCCCAATCGTATGTGGAAATCTTGCAAAACAAGCAGTAAACACGCGTGACGATCCTAAAAAAAAAAAAAAACCCACACCCGTGGGAAATCAAAATGACAACAAAGGCTTGGTGGAGCACAGACAGTAAAATAGGGAAAAGACGGCCACCAGCAGCCAGAGAGCTAAAATCATGTGGAAAAATAAGGACAGCCCATGGTGTTTATCTTCTATTCCTGAACCATTGCACAGTAAAGGGTAAACATTGGTCAAAACCCCTACAGTTATGCTCACCTATGGATAAAATAGGGTTTCTAATTAGTCTAAGATGCAAGTTTTAGAGATGTAGGTGGACCCTGCTGTACCTGGACAAGACAAACACAATGGAACTCAGACTCACCCGACATCCATTTTCATAATCGTGATTTCATTACACTATTGTTACGATCCGCTGCCCGGATCGTTCCATTTTGTAGTTTTGTTCCTTCCTGTATCACATATGTGGTCCTCTCCAAGGTTCTCATAGTCCTCATTGTCACCGACGTCCCACTGGGTGTGAGTTTTCCTTGCCCTTATGTGGGCCTACCGAGGATGTGGTAGTGGTTTGTGTTGTGGTTTGTGCAGCCCTTTGAGACACTAGTGATTTAGGGCTATATAAATGAACATTGATTGATTGATTGATCACCTGCCTTATTTAAGACTGCCCCTTTTGTTAGTTCATTCTCGGATCCTAATTTGCTTTCACGCAACAGATGACGACTGCTTTCCTTTCTTTCCTCACTAGCTTTCGCGCTACGTTGTATTTTTCCCTAGTTTTCACGCTAGTTGGTTTTGTTTCCCCTTTTTGTGCCTTTGTGCCAAGTATAGTGTTTCTGTTCATATTCCTAGCTCTCATGCTAGCTCCTTTTGTTTGCCTTTTCTGCTTAGCACCAGTGTTTTTGGCCTAACCTGTTTTGTTAGTTTAATAAATACTTATTCCTTACCTTACGCTGTGTTCTTGTCCGACGCATCCACGGAAGAACAAATCCGGCATCGCAATGCCACGCAAGTATCACACCTATACTTTTTTTTCGGTGTTTGGTAAATATAAATAATAAATATTAATACTAAATCAAAATTGGACATTAAAACCTGCTGTATAAATCCAGTCAGAAATGTTCCTGCCTCCAACACTGCAAAAAGTCAGTGTTCAAAAACATGAACAAAAAAATACAAAAATGAGGGGTATTTTATTTGAACTAAGCAAAATTATCTGCCAATAGAACAAGAAAAATTGTCTTGTTAAGACTTTCCAAAACAAGTAAAATTAGCAAACCTCAATGAACCCCAAAACACTTTAAAAATAAATGTATTCTCGCTAATAACAATTGCACTTTTATTGGTAGAATAAAAAAAGAGACTTTTTTGCTCAATATGTTAAAAAATATTCTTAAATTAAGTAAATGGGGGACGGCGTGGGCAAAGTTGGGAGAGTAGCCGTGCCAGCAACCTGAGGGTTACTGGTTCAATCCCCACCTTCTACAATCCCAGTCACGTCCGTTGTGTCCTTGAGCAAGACACTTCACCCTTGCTCCTGAGGGGTCCTGGTTAGCGCCGTGCATGGCAGCTTCCACCATCAGTCTGTGAATGGGTGAATGTGGAAAATAGTGTCAAAGCGCTTTGAGTTCCTTAAAAAAAGGTAGAAAAGCGCTACACAAGTACAACCCATTTACCATTTACCAAATGCTAGTGCCATTATCTTGACATAATGATATCCACTCGGCATCATCATTTTTATTTTATGCTTGAAGTAAAAAAATATTACCGTATTTCCTTGAATTGCCGACGGGGCGCTAATTAATTTAAAACCTCTTGTCACTCCTGCGGTTACCAAAGGCATGCGGTAAAGGTAAGCATGCGCTAATTATTTTAAAACCTCTTCTCACTCCGGCAACTACCAAAGGCATGCTGTAAAAATTTGAGTGTGATGTAAGGATACCATCATGAAAAGCACATTTAATAAAAAAAACGTTATTATGGTCTTACTTTTACTTATAAATGAAGTCCATGCCAGCTCCTTCTGATCAAAACCATTGATAACTTGTATAGAAATCTTCCTTATCTTTCTTCAGTTTTAAAAGTCTCTCTGTCTCGATGGATACCTTCCTTTATTACGTCCTGCTTCGATAGTAAGTCAAGTTTAGAAAACTGCTATCAGACTGCTGCTATCAGTTAGCTCGGCTCCTCAATTGCCGGCGACGACAGAATTACCCTCGGACAACTCCCCCTCTCGTTATGCTCCGTGGGTGATCTCTTTATCCCACCGCTGCCACCGTGAAGTGTTATTGCATAAATAATACACTGGGTATTTAAGACTGGAACATGCTTTATTTCAGCCCGGTTGTTTACATAGCCAGCATAGGACTGTAACATCCTAAATGGTCCGTCATGCATCCCCCACGTCATATCCGTCCCAGCACATATCACGTCACTCATTGTCATTTCTTCTGTAGCTGAGTAGTCGCAAGAAGGATCACTAGCGCCCTCTACCACTAGGAGGCGGGAGTCATTTAATGACTTATTTGACACACAGAGCTACGGTATATTAATAAAACATAGCTGCTTACTGTTCTTTTTAACATAACGGTATTCAATAGCTTGGACCTTAAATCCTACTGAGTAGCTCTTAATCTTCTTCCCTTTATGCGATTTCAAATTACCGGTATTGAAATCAGCCTCCTCCATTTTGAAAATGATGACAGGGGAAGTGTCACTCGTGACGTCACGAGTTTGACCCGGCGGTAATACTAAGCATGCGCTAATTATTTTGCGAAGCGAGTTTGAATTCAAGGCAGGCACATACTATATGCCCGGCAGCAATTCAAGGAAATATGGTACTTTAAAAAAGTACTTTTATACTTGTGGGTGTTGTTGACACAGCTTTGCATCAGTTGATATTCTAGTTTCAAGCATGTTTTACTCAATATGGTAAATGGTAAACATATAGCGCTTTTCTACCTTTTTTTAAGGAACTCAAAGCGCTTTGACACTATTTCCACTATTTCCACATTCACCCATTCACACACACTTTCACACACTGATGGCGGGAGCTGCCATTGTACTGCAAAAAGTCAGTCTTCAAAAACAAGAAAAAAAAAATACAAAAATGAGGGGTGTTTTACTTGAACGAAGCAAAATTATCTGCCAATAGAACAAGAAAATTTGGTTTTTCAAGACTTTCCAAAACAAGAACCTCAATGAATCAAAAATACCTTAAAATAAGTATATTCTCACTAATAACAAGTGCACTTTTCTTGGTAGGAAAAAGATATGAGAGCTTTTTGCTCAATATGTTGAAAAATATTCCTAAATTAAGTAAATGCTAGTGGCATTATCTTGACATAAAGAAAGAAATTATTACTTTACAAAAATACTTTTATACTTGTGGGTGTTGTTGACACAGCTTTGCAACAGTTGATAAAACGTATAGCGCTTTTCTACCTTTTTTTATGGAACTCAAAGCGCTTTAACACTATTTCCACTATTTCCACATTCACCCATTCACACACACTTTCACACACAGATGGCGGGAGCTGCCATTGCACTGCAAAAAGTCAGTCTTCAAAAACAAGAAAAAAAAAATACAAAAATTAAGGGTATTTTACTTGAACTAAGCAAAATTATCTGCCAATATAACAAGAAAATTTGGTTTGTCAAGACTTTCCAAAACAAGAACCTCAATGAATCAAAAATACCTTAAAATAAGTATATTCTCACTAATAACAAGTGCACTTTTCTTGGTAGAAAAAAAATATGAGATCTTTTTGCTCAATATGTTGAAAAATATTCCTAAATTAAGTAAATGCTAGTGGCATTATCTTGACGTAAAGAAAGAAATTATTACTTTAAAAAAGTTATTTTATACTTGTGGGTGTTGTTGACTCAGCTTTGCAACAGTTAATATTCTATTTTCAAGCATGTTTTACTCAATATAGGTCATGACATCTCAGCTACAACCTGTAATATCTTACTGAGATCATTTAGGACCAAAACTCTTAAAACAAGAAAAACACTCTAACATAAAATCTGCTTAGTGAGAATAATTATCTTATCAGACATAAAATAAGCAAATATCACCCTTCTTTGAGATATTTAATTTTACTTAGATTTCAGTTTTTGCAGTGTGCAAGGCGCTAACCAGGGCCCATCAGGAGCAAGGGGTGAAGTGTCTTGCTCAAGGACACAACGAACATGACTAGGATGGTAGAAGGTGGGGATTGAACCAGTAACCCTCAGATCGCTGGCCGTCCCCGATCAATATAGGTCATAAAATCTCAGCAACAAGCCGTAATATCTTACTAAGATCATTAAGGACCAAAACCCTTAAAACACGTGAAATACTCTAACATAAAATCTGCTTAGTGAGAAGAATGATTTTATCAGACAGATTATAAGCAAATATCACCCTTATTTGAGATAATTAAACCCACTTGGATTTCAGTTTTTGTAGTGAAGTTTTGGTTTTTTTCTTAACCTGAATTCGGAAAGTCCACTCTTTGGAAGTTGCCCACTTCAGACTTGAGAAACGACCCATGCCAAGCGTGCATGGGGGGAATTTTCACCATACTGACATTTTATCACTTATTTTACCACTTGATTTATATGCCCCTAACCTGCCGACTGTACATGTCGGTGAGAATTATATACCTCATATGTTTTTATTCCCAGGGACCGACAGGTGACCCAGGGCCAGTTGAGCCAGTTGGTCCCAAAGGAGAAAAAGTGAGTGAGTGTTTCATACATGCAGAGCTGGATTGTTATCATTGTTTTGAATTTCAAGTGATACCTCTGGATCCGTGCTTGGGATTGTTTACCTCACTACGTAAAGTGCGTTTTTTGGGGTTTTTTTTGCTTCTCCATGGCTGCTTTGCAGAATCAATCAATCAATGTTTATTTATATAGCCCCAAATCACAAATGTCTCAAAGGACTGCACAAATCATTACGACTACAACATCCTCGGAAGAACCCACAAAAGGGCAAGGAAAACTCACACCCAGTGGGCAGGGAGAATTCACATCCAGTGGGACGCCAGTGACAATGCTGACTATGAGAAACTTTGGAGAGGACCTCAGATGTGGGCAACCCCCCCCCCTCTAGGGGAACGAAAGCAATGGATGTCGAGTGGGTCTAACATGATACTGTGAAAGTTCAATCCATAGTGGCTCCAACACAGCCGCGAGAGTTCAGTTCAAGCGGATCCAAGACAGCAGCGAGAGTCCCGTCCACAGGAAACCATCTCAAGCGGAGGCGGATCAGCAGCGTAGAGATGTCCCCAACCGATACAGGCGAGCGGTCCATCCTGGGTCTCGACTCTGGACAGCCAGTACTTCATCCATGGTCATCGGACCGGATCCCCTCCACAAGGGAGGGGGGGACATAGGAGAAAGAAAAGAAGCGGCAGATCAACTGGTCTAAAAAGGAGGTCTATTTAAAGGTTAGAGTATACAGATGAGTTTTAAGGTGAGACTTAAATGCTTCTACTGAGGTAGCATCTCGAACTGTTACCGGGAGGGCATTCCAGAGTACTGGAGCCCGAACGGAAAACGCTCTATAGCCCACAGACTTTTTTGGGGCTCTAGGAATCACTAATAAGCCGGAGTCTTTTGAACGCAGATTTCTTGCCGGGACATACGGTACAATACAATCGGCAAGATAGGCTGGAGCTAGACCGTGTAGTATTTTATACGTAAGTAGTAAAACCTTAAAGTCACATCTTAAGTGCACAGGAAGCCAGTGCAGGTGAGCCAGTACAGGCGTAATGTGATCAAACTTTCTTGTTCTTGTCAAAAGTCTAGCAGCCGCATTTTGTACCAACTGTAATCTTTTAATGCTAGACATGGGGAGACCCGAAAATAATACGTTACAGTAATCGAGACGAGACGTAACAAACGCATGGATAATGATCTCGGCGTCTTTAGTGGACAAAATGGAGCGGATTTTGTTATTGCTAATAGCCTTTTAGGGCTGCACTGAAAAAAAACTTAGATAGCCAATGCTTAATGTGTGTTTATAGCTATTATTTACTCTCAAACTTTAGGTCCATTTATAGATACTGCAGGGTGTTAATGGCACCCAATGCAAATTCTGTTGTTTACTAAAATTGTTCACTTATGGTCTTTTTTTATAATGATGTATTTTCACAGCATGTGATGATATGCAGCAGTTTAAATATTCCAATATTGTAAACATTTGGTATTTCCCATGCATGTGATTTAATTAGTTGCTGCTCATTGTCGATGGTGCCTTCCTTATGGTGACGTTATAGATGTTTTCTCCACACAATCGAAGGTGCAAGGCTACGTCTGCATGCCTTTGAAGTTATAATGAGCTTTCTGTGTTTCTAAAGACATCAGAGAACCAAGGAGGGTTTCGTCATATTTTACAGGCGAGTAGGTGACGATGACGGTATTTTTTTTTTTTTTTGATGATCAGTCCCTTGCATAATCGAGAAGGCCCTTTTTTTTAGCTGTGATATTCGCTCTGAAGTCTTTCAGTCACATTCACATAGAATTTTCCAGCTCTGACATACAAACCCCGTTTCCATTTGAGTTGGGAAATTGTGTTAGATGTAAATATAAACGGAATACAATGATTTGCAAATCCTTTCCAACCCATATTCAGTTGAATATGCTACAAAGACAACATATTTGATGTTCAAACTGATAAACTTTTTTTGTTTGCAAATAAGCATTAACTTCGAAATTTGATGCCAGCAAAACGTGACAAAGAAGTTGGGAAAGGTGGCAATGCATACTGATAAAGTTGAGGAATGCTCATCAAACACTCATTTGGAACATCCCACAGGTGTGCATGCTAATTGGGAACAGGTGGATGCCATGATTGGGTATAAAAGCAGCTTCCATGAAATGCTAAGTAATTCACAAACAAGGATGGGGCGAGGGTCACCACATTGGAAGCAAATTGTCGAACAGTTTCAGAACAACATTTCTCAACGAGCTATTGCACGGAATTTAGGCATTTTACCATTTACGGTCCGTGGAATCATCTAAAGGTTCAGAGAATCTGGAGAAATCACTGCATGCAAGCGATGATATTACGGCCCTTTGATCCCTCAGGTGGTACTGCATCAAAAACCGACATCAGTGTGTAAAGGATATCACCACATGCGCTCAGGAACACTTCAGAAGACCACTGTCAGTAACTACAGTTGGTTGCTACATCTGTAAGTGCAAGTTAAAACTCTACTATGCAAAGCAAAACCCATTTATTAACAAGTGAAGTGAATTATATTTATATAGCACTTTTCTCAAGTGACTCAAAGCGCTTTACATAGTGACGCCCAATATCTAAGTTACATTTAAGCCAGTGTGGGTGGCACTGGGAGCAGGTGGGTAAAGTGTCTTGCCCAAGGACACAACGACAGTAACTAGGATGGCACAAGTGGGAATCGAACCTGCAACCCTCAAGTTGCTGGCACGGCCACTCTACCAACCGAGCTATTCCGCCCAGGAACACCGCTGGCTTCGCTGGGCCAGAGCTCATCTATGATGGACTGATGCAAAGTGGAAAAGTGTCCTGTGGTCTGACGAGTCCACATTTCAAATTATATTTGGAAACTGTGGACGTGGTGTCCTCCGGAACAAAGAGGAAAATAACCATCCCGAGTGTTATAGGTGCAAAGTTCAAAACCCAGCATATGTGATGATATGGAGGTGTATTAGTCCTCAAGGCATGGGTAACTTACACATCTGTGAAGGCACCATTAATGCTGAATGGTCCACACAGGTTTTGGAGCAACATATGTTGTCATCCAAGCAACGTTATCAAGGACGCCCCTGCTTATTTCAGCAAGACAATGCCTAGCCACGTGTTACAACAGTGTGGCTTCATAGTAAAAGACTGCGGGTACTTTCCTGGCCCGCCTGCAGTCCAGACCTGTCTCCCATCGAAAATGTATGGCGCATTATGAAGCGTAAAATACAACAGCGGAGACCCCGGGGTGTTGAACGACTAAAGCTCTACATAAAACAAGAATCGGAAATAATTCCACTTTCAAACCTTCAACAATTAGTTTCCTCAGTTCCCAAACATTTATTGAGTGTTGTTAAAAGAAAAGGTGATGTAACACAGTGGTGAACATGCCCTTTCCCAACTACTTTGGCACGTGATGCAGCCATGAAATCCTAAGTCAATTATTATTTGCAAAAAAAAATAAAGGTTATGAGTTTGAACATCAAATATCCTGTTTTTGTTGTGCATTCAACTGAATATGGGTTGAAAAGGATTTGCAAATCATTGTATTCCGTTTATATTTACATCTAACACAATTTCCCAACTCATATGGAAACAGGGTTTGTACAGCGATTCACAAATTGATGCTTTTTTAAGCTGATGTTGAAAGAGGCAGCTCAAAAAATGTTGGACAGTGTTGCATGAGTGGAAAAAAGAACAAATAGTGATTATATTTTGTTATGCTGCTGTAAAAAAAGCTCTTTTTTTTATGCTTGTATGTCAAAGTCAGCAAACACCATTACCCTACCTGTCTGTTGTTGATGCGGTGAGGCTTTTTCACCGTATAGTACAACTTTGTTTATTTGAGGCTGTCATGTTTAATGACACAATGTTCTGTCTTGGCAGTGTGAAAGCCCTTCTTACTCAGTTTCATCAAAAACATGATGACTGGATGCATAAACACATCATAAGCTTTTTTTTCTTGTTACAGTGCCGTGCACATTGCCTGTCATTTATTGAAGTTGATATTGGACAGGATTTCATGAATTATCTGGGTTCACAGATTGATGTTAGACACACTGGAGCTTCAGGGCTGTCTGTAAATTTACATTATGTCCAATCTGTTTTACCATGTTGTCTATAGAACATATGCAGTCCTATTAATGATCGGCCAACGTTTTGCCTCGACCCTCTCATTTCCCTCTGAATCTCATTTCTTCATCTTACCAAGACATTTTGATTCCAGTTATGATTAGGGATGGGTATATTTTACATTTGAACCAATACACTGCAAAAACTGAAACCTAAGTAAGATTTAATATCTCAAATAAGGGTGATATTTGCTTATTTTATGTCTGATAAGATAATTATCCTCATTAAGCAGATTTTGTGTTAGTGTTTTTCTTGTTTTAAGGGTTTTGGTCCTAAATGATCTCAGGTTGTAGCTGAGATATCATGACCTATATTGAGTAAAACATCCTTGAAACTAGAATAGCAACTGTTGCAAAGCTGTGTCAACAACACCCACAAGTATAAAAGTACTTTTTTTAAAGTAATAATTTATTTTTTTATGTCAAGATAATGCCACTAGCATTTACTTAATTTAGGAATATTTTTCAACATATTGAGCAAAAAGGTCTCATATTTTTTTCCTATCAAGAAAAGTGCACTTGTTATTAGTGAGAATATACTTATTTTAAGGTATTTCTGATTCATTGAGGTTAGCTAATTTTACTTGTTTTGGAAAGTCTTGACAAGCCAAATGTTCTTGTTCTATTGGCAGATAATTTTGCTTAGTTCAAGTAAAATACCCCTCATTTTTGTATTTTTTTCCCTTGTTTTTGAAGACTGACTTTTTGCAGTGTACTAATACAAAATCTGTAAGTTTTCAAACGGTGCCAATGCTTAAAGGGAACCCACTGTATGATGAATTAAATCCTTTCTGACTTA
Source organism: Nerophis ophidion (assembly GCF_033978795.1). Taxonomy (NCBI): domain Eukaryota; kingdom Metazoa; phylum Chordata; class Actinopteri; order Syngnathiformes; family Syngnathidae; genus Nerophis; species Nerophis ophidion. The sequence continues at coordinate 15,518,630 of NC_084619.1, forward strand.
TACATGTTACAAAGTCGGATACTCGTGTTAAACAATGCCCAGGTGTCAAATCATGAGGTTCATGCATTTCAGCGTGAGTTTGCGTGTTGTGATCCGGATCACATCTCTAGTTTATGTTTGTATCCTTTTTTGTGTTTTGATGATTTCTGGACCCTGCCGATCCCATTGTTTGAGCACTTCCTAGTTTGTATTCATCACCATGGCGACTTAATTTGTTCCACCTGCACTGGCGCCTGCCGCACACCTGTCTTTGATTATTGTTTTGTATTTAAGACCGACTGCTACCTTAGTTCTTTCTGGACGTTTTGTTTGCTTCTTGCAACAGTTGTGTGTGATATTCTTGCCTTTTGTATGTACTTTGCTAAGTATTAGCTTAGCTTCCGCGCGCTTCTATGGACTTTGAACTCAACTCTTGCTAAACTGTTAGCATTTCTCTTTCTGTGCATTGGCACTACTTTGTTTTACCCTTTGTACAAGTGTTCTTTTGTTATATTTTTATATTAAAACAAGCTCCTACCTTCAATCCTGCTGCTCCTCGTCCTGTAGCATCCGGGGGTGACTACTCACGCGCATCCAAAATGTGTTGCGCACGCAACATTGCATGCAGTTTTGTTCGCTGGGTTTTGCTATCTGGTTGCGTCTTGATGACATTACGTGAAGCTCTGAGGCTATGAAGAACCACAAAAATAAACTTTGCACACATGTAATAACACCAACCTGCGACATGCAGTGACATACATGCTGATAAAATCAGTCTTTATTTTATAAAGAGTCTAAATAGATTGACGACTGTGCAGGTGTACCTAATGTTGTGACCGGGTGAATCTATGTGATGTTTATAAAGTTTATTGCCGACCTTGTCTGGGGGAAAACATAGTGGTGAGGATTTCAAGATATACATGTAAACAGTGCACCTTTTAATGATATATGGGGTTGAGCATGGTTTCATTTGCAAGCTAGAAACGCCTTCAGAATCTTGCAAAAAATACTCAAAAAACGTTTATAAAAGAGACTGTGAGTGCTTAAAGGGAACGCCACATTTTTTTGGATTTTGCCAATCGTTCCCAATCATTATGACGGACAAGAAGACGAAAAGTTTTCTTTTTTTTGCTTTCTAAAATCATCTCGTTCTTGGTGGCGAGCAATGCAGCTAATAGGAGCAATCAATTCTACATCTAAATCGCTTTAAAAATGCATTCAAAAACCGTCAACAATAATTGATTTACGTTCCGTAACCCGTATAATAACCAAGCTGTAATGACATTGTTAGTGCAAGAGCTTATCAAGACATTGTTGACACTTGTATAATTCCAATTATGATTAGGGATGTGTATCTTTTACGTTTTAACCAAAACTTATACAAAATCTGTACTTTTGAAACAATGCCGTAATTAAAAGGAACCTACTGTGTGATGAATTAAATCTTTTCGGACTTATAAATGTTACAAAGTTGGATACTCGTGTTGAAACAAATCATTAGGTTCATGCATTTTGGGGTGAGTTTGCATGCAGTTTTGAATGCCTCTGTTTGCAGGGTTTTGCTGTCTGGCTGTGTCGTGATGCCAGAGCGAGGTGGACGTACTTGTTTAGTCATCACGTGAAGCTCTCAGGCTATGAGGAACCACAAAAATAATGTTGGCATTCTTGTAATAACACCAACCTGCGACATAAATGCTTATAAAATCAGTCTTTATTTTATAAAGAGTCTAAATTGATTGGGTGAGTGTGCAGGTGTACCTAATGTTGTGACCGGGTGAATCTGTATGATGTTTAGAAAGTTTATTGCTGACTTTGTCTGGGGGAAAACATAGTGGTGAGGATTTCAAGATATACATGTAAACAGTGCACCTTTTAATGATATATGGGGTTGAGCATGGTTTCATTTGCAAGCTAGAAACGCCTTCAGAATCTTGCAAAAAATACTCAAAAAACGTTTATAAAAGAGACTGTGAGTGCTTAAAGGGGACGCCACATTTTTTGGGATTTTGCCAATCGTTCCCAATCATTATGACGGACAAGAAGACAAAGTTTTCTTTTTTTTGCTTTCTAAAATCATCTCGTTCTTGGTGGCGAGCAATGCAGCTAATAGGAGCAATCAATTCTACCTCTAAATCGCTTTAAAAATGCATTCAAAAACTGTCAGCAATAATTGATTTACGTTCCGTAACCCGTATAATAACCAAGCTGTAATGACATTGTTAGTGTAAGAGCTCATCAAGACATTGTTGACACTTGTATAATTCCAATTATGATTAGGGATGTGTATCTTTTACGTTTTAACCAAAACTTATACAGAATCTGTACTTTTGAAACAATGCCGTACTTAAAGGGAACCAACTGTATGATGAATTAAATTTTTTTCTGACTTATAAATGTTACAAAGTTGGATACTCATGTTGAAACAAATCATAAGGGTCATGCATTTTGGGGTGAGTTTGCATGCAGTTTTGAATGCCTCTGTTTGCGGGGTTTTGCTGTCTGGCTGCGTGGTTATGTCAGAGCGAGGTGGACGTATTTATTTAGACGTTACCTGAAGCTCTCAGGTTATGAGGAACCACAAAAATAATCTTGGCATGCATGTAATAACACCAACCTGCGACATAAATGCTCATAAAAGCAGTCTTTATTTTATAAAGGGTCTAAATAGATCCGCGAGTGTGCAAGTGTACCTAATGTTGTGACCGGGTGAATCTATGTGATGTTTATAAAGTTTATTGCCGACCTTGTCGGGGGGAAAACATGGTGGTGAGGATTTCAAGATATACATGTAAACAGTGCACCTTTTAATGATATATGGGGTTGAGCATGGTTTCATTTGCAAGCTAGGACCGCCTTCAGAATCTTGCAAAAAATACTCAAAAAACGTTTATAAAAGAGACTGTGAGTGCTTAAAGGGAACGCTACATTTTTTTGGATTTTGCCAATCGTTCCCAATCATTATGACGGACAAGAAGACAAAAGTTTTCTTTTTTTTGCTTTCTAAAATCATCTCGTTCTTGGTGGCGAGCAATGCAGCTAATAGGAGCAATCAATTCTACCTCTAAATCGCTTTAAAAATGCATTCAAAAACCGTCAACAATAATTGATTTACGTTCCATAACCCATATAATAACTAAGCTGTAATGACATTGTTAGTGTAAGAGCTTATCAAGACATTGTTGACACTTGTATAATTCCAATTATGATTAGGGATGTGTATCTTTTACGTTTTAACCAAAACTTATACAGAATCTGTACTTTTGAAACAATGCCGTACTTAAAGGGAACCTACTGTATGATGAATTCAATCTTTTTGGACTTATAAATGTTACAAAGTTGGATACTCGTGTTGAAACAAATCATAAGGGTCATGCATTTTGGGGTGAGTTTGCATGCAGTTTTGAATGCCTCTGTTTGCGGGGTTTTGCTGTCTGGCTGCGTGGTTATGTCAGAGCGAGGTGGACGTACTTACTTAGACATTACGTGAAGCTCTCAGGCTATGAGGAACCACAAAAAAAATCTTTGCATGCATGTAATAACACCAACCTGCGACATAAATGCTTATAAAAGCAGTCTTTATTTTATAAAGGGTCTAAATAGATGGGTGAGTGTGCAGGTGTACCTAATGTTGTGACCGGGTGAATCTATATGATGTTTATAAAGGTTATTGCTGACCTTGTCTGGGGGAAAACACAGTGGTGAGGATTTCAAGATATACATGTAAACAGTGCAGCTTTTAATGATATATGGGGTTGAGCATGGTTTCATTTGCAAGCTAGAAACGCCTTCAGAATCTTGCAAAAAATACTCAAAAAACGTTTATAAAAGAGACTGTGAGTGCTTAAAGGGAACGCCACATTTTTTTGGATTTTGCCAATCGTTCCCAATCATTATGACGGACAAGAAGACGAAAAGTTTTCTTTTTTTTGCTTTCTAAAATCATCTCGTTCTTGGTGGCGAGCAATGCAGCTAATAGGAGCAATCAATTCTACCTCTAAATCGCTTTAAAAATGCATTCAAAAACTGTCAGCAATAATTGATTTACGTTCCATAACCCGTATAATAACCAAGCTGTAATGACATTGTTAGTGTAAGAGCTCATCAAGACATTGTTGACACTTGTATAATTCCAATTATGATTAGGGATGTGTATCTTTTACGTTTTAACCAAAACTTATACAAAATCTGTACTTTTGAAACAATGCCGTACTTAAAGGGAACCTACTGTGTGATGAATTAAATCTTTTCGGACTTATAAATGTTACAAAGTTGGATACTCGTGTTGAAACAAATCATAAGGGTCATGCATTTTGGGGTGAGTTTGCATGCAGTTTTGAATGCCTCTGTTTGCGGGGTTTTGCTGTCTGGCTGTGTCGTGATGCCAGAGCGAGGTGGACGTACTTACTTAGACATTACGTGAAGCTCTCAGGCTATGAGGAACCACAAAAAAAATCTTTGCATGCATGTAATAACACCAACCTGCGACATAAATGCTTATAAAAGCAGTCTTTATTTTATAAAGGGTCTAAATAGATGGGTGAGTGTGCAGGTGTACCTAATGTTGTGACCGGGTGAATCTATATGATGTTTATAAAGGTTATTGCTGACCTTGTCTGGGGGAAAACACAGTGGTGAGGATTTCAAGATATACATGTAAACAGTGCAGCTTTTAATGATATATGGGGTTGAGCATGGTTTCATTTGCAAGCTAGAAACGCCTTCAGAATCTTGCAAAAAATACTCAAAAAACGTTTATAAAAGAGACTGTGAGTGCTTAAAGGGAACGCCACATTTTTTTGGATTTTGCCAATCGTTCCCAATCATTATGACGGACAAGAAGACGAAAAGTTTTCTTTTTTTTGCTTTCTAAAATCATCTCGTTCTTGGTGGCGAGCAATGCAGCTAATAGGAGCAATCAATTCTACCTCTAAATCGCTTTAAAAATGCATTCAAAAACTGTCAGCAATAATTGATTTACGTTCCATAACCCGTATAATAACCAAGCTGTAATGACATTGTTAGTGTAAGAGCTCATCAAGACATTGTTGACACTTGTATAATTCCAATTATGATTAGGGATGTGTATCTTTTACGTTTTAACCAAAACTTATACAGAATCTGTACTTTTGAAACAATGCCGTACTTAAAGGGAACCTACTGTATGATGAATTAAATCTTTTCGGACTTATAAATGTTACAAAGTTGGATACTCGTGTTGAAACAAATCATAAGGGTCATGCATTTTGGGGTGAGTTTGCATGCAGTTTTGAATGCCTCTGTTTGCGGGGTTTTGCTGTCTGGCTGTGTCGTGATGCCAGAGCGAGGTGGACGTACTTACTTAGACATTACGTGAAGCTCTCAGGCTATGAGGAACCACAAAAAAAATCTTTGCATGCATGTAATAACACCAACCTGCGACATAAATGCTTATAAAAGCAGTCTTTATTTTATAAAGGGTCTAAATAGATGGGTGAGTGTGCAGGTGTACCTAATGTTGTGACCGGGTGAATCTATATGATGTTTATAAAGGTTATTGCCGACCTTGTCTGGGGGAAAACACAGTGGTGAGGATTTCAAGATATACATGTAAACAGTGCAGCTTTTAATGATATATGGGGTTGAGCATGGTTTCATTTGCAAGCTAGAAACGCCTTCAGAATCTTGCAAAAAATACTCAAAAAACGTTTATAAAAGAGACTGTGAGTGCTTAAAGGGAACGCCACATTTTTTTGGATTTTGCCAATCGTTCCCAATCATTATGACGGACAAGAAGACGAAAAGTTTTCTTTTTTTTGCTTTCTAAAATCATCTCGTTCTTGGTGGCGAGCAATGCAGCTAATAGGAGCAATCAATTCTACCTCTAAATCGCTTTAAAAATGCATTCAAAAACTGTCAGCAATAATTGATTTACGTTCCGTAACCCGTATAATAACCAAGCTGTAATGACATTGTTAGTGTAAGAGCTCATCAAGACATTGTTGACACTTGTATAATTCCAATTATGATTAGGGATGTGTATCTTTTACGTTTTAACCAAAACTTATACAAAATCTGTACTTTTGAAACAATGCCGTACTTAAAGGGAACCTACTGTATGAGGAATTAAATCTTTTCGGACTTATAAATGTTACAAAGTTGGATACTCGTGTTGAAACAAATCATTAGGTTCATGCATTTTGGGGTGAGTTTGCATGTAGTTTTGAATGCCTCTGTTTGCGGGGTTTTGCTGTCTGGCTGTGTCGTGATGCCAGAGCGAGGTGGACGTACTTGTTTAGTCATCACGTGAAGCTCGCAGGCTATGAGGAACCACAAAAAAAATCTTGGCATGCATGTAATAACACCAACCTGCGACATAAATGCTTATAAAAGCAGTCTTTATTTTATAAAGGGTCTAAATAGATGGGTGAGTGTGCAGGTGTACCTAATGTTGTGACCGGGTGAATCTATATGATGTTTATAAAGGTTATTGCCGACCTTGTCTGGGGGAAAACACAGTGGTGAGGATTTCAAGATATACATGTAAACAGTGCAGCTTTTAATGATATATGGGGTTAAGCATGGTTTCATTTGCAAGCTAGAAACGCCTTCAGAATCTTGCAAAAAATACTCAAAAAACGTTTATAAAAGAGACTGTGAGTGCTTAAAGGGAACGCCACATTTTTTTGGATTTTGCCAATCGTTCCCAATCATTATGACGGACAAGAAGACGAAAGGTTTTCTTTTTTTTTTTGCTTTCAAACATGTAAAAATCATCTCGTTTTAGATGGCTGGCAATACAGCTAATGTGAGAAATCAATTCTACCTCTAAAGCACTTTAAAAATGCATTCAAAAATCATCAATACCTGATTTACGTTTCGTAACCTTTATAATAACCAAGCTGTTATGACATTGTTAATGTAAGAGCTTACCAAGACATTTTTGATACTTGTAACCAAAACTAATACAAATTATGTACTTTTGAAACGATGCCTGTGCTTAAAGGTAAGCTACTGTATGATGAATTAAAGGCCTACTGAAATGAGATTTTCTTATTTAAACGGGGATAGCATTGATTGATTGATTGATACTTTTATTAGTAGATTGAACAGTTCAGTACATATTCCGTACAATTGACCACTAAATGGTAACACCGCAATAAGTTTTTCAACTTGTTTAAGTCGGGGTCCACGTTAATCAATTCATGGTAAGGTCCATTCTATGTGTTATACTTGATCATTTTGCGATATTGCCATATTTTTGCTGAAAGGATTTAGCAGAGAACATCGACCATAAAGTTCGCAACTTATGGTGCTGATAAAAAAGCCCTGCCTTTACCGGAAGTCGCAGATGATGACGTCACAAGGGTGAGGGTTCCTCATGTCCTCACATTGTTTATAATGGGAGCCTCTAGCAGAAAGAGCTATTCGGACCGAGAAAACAACAATTTCCCCATTAATTTGAGCGAGGATGAAAGATTTGTGTATGATGATATTGATAGCGAAGGACTTGAAAATAAAAAAATAAATAAAGTAAAAAAAAAAAAAGGCGATTGCATTGGGACGGATTTAGATGTTTTTAGACACATTTACTAGGATAATTCTGGGAAATCCCTTATCTTTCTATTGTGTTGCTAGTGTTTTAGTGAAATTAAATAGTACCTGATAGCCGTGTGTCGACGGGTGTCTTGACGCCAGTGTCTGAAGGAAGTCACGGCAGATACAAGGACGGCAAACTCCACAGATCTCCGGTAAGAGACGACTTTTTAACACAATTTTCTCACCGAAACCTGCCGGTTGACAAGTGGTCGGGATCCATGTAAAGCATCACCTCCAGGAATTTTAAACAAGGAATCACCGTGTGTTTGTGTGGCTAAAGGCTAAAGCTTCCCAACTCCATCTTTCTACTTTGACTTCTCCATTATTAATTGAACCAATTGGTAAAAATTCAGCAACACAGATGTCCAGAATACTGTTTAATTGAGTGAAGAAAAGAGACAACTTTTAGCTGCAAATGGTGCTGCGCTAATATTTCCTGACAGTCCGTGACGTCACGCGCACGCTTCATCATTCTGCGACGTTTTCAACAAGAAACTCCGCGGGAAATTTTAAATTGCAATTTAGTAAACTAAACCGGCCGTATTGGCATGTGTTGCAATGTTAATATTTCATCATTGATATATAAACTATCAGATTGCGTGGTCGGTAGTAGTGGGTTTCAGTAGGCCTTTAAATCCTTTCTGATTTATGAATGTTACAAAGTTGGATACTCGTGTTAAACAATGCCCGATTGTCAAATCATAAGGTTCATGCATTTTGGGCTCAGTTTGCATGCAGTTTTGGATTCCTCTACTTGCGGAGTTTTGCTGTCTTGCTGCGTTGTGGTGCCAGAGCGAGGTGAACGTATTTATTTAGACGTTACCTGAAGCTCTCAGGTTATGAGGAACCACAAAAATAATCTTGGCATGCTTGTAAAAACCGTCAACAATACTTCATTTATGTTCCGTAACCTGTATAATAAACAAGCTGTAATGACATCCGCCCGTTTGTAGCTGAGATAGGCGCCAACGTCCCCCGCGACCCCAAAAGAGATTAAGCGGTAGAAAATGGATGGATGGATAATGACATTGTTAGTGTAAGAGCATACACTGAGGAAGTATTTTTCTAGCATCGGAACACATAGGCGTTCTTTGCTAATAGCTGTAAAAGCTAACCACGGAAATAGATAAGCAAGCTTCTACAAAAACACGAGGCGCATTTTGAGTTCGTAATGCACAACACTGCAATAGGACACCAATCTGTACTGACTGAAAAACATGAACAATCATATTACATTGTCTGTAAAGTATTAGCCTACATTTCATATTTTGTTTGTACACAGCTGAGCCAGCCGGACAGCATATGTACTGTAGTTGTACTAACACGCATGACATACTGCGTATGTCATGATCATTATTAAAGTGACTCACTTGATGGACCGTTGTTCGCCGGGTCCAGCTGGCCACGGACGTTTCTTGGTGATCTTGGGTAAGCAATCCATTTATGTTGGAATCGCTTGGCTCCAAGTTCCACATTCATAGTGTTGTCGCTTCACCTCATTCTCCTAGCTTCCGTCTGCTCCAAGGTTTCATCCTCTTTTTCGTGCTCGCTTCAAAAAGCAGTAGCTCATCCTTAGTATATTTAGCTCCAAAAATAAATGGTTGTTAATCCTCATTTGTCCCAAAATAGTCGTCTTAGTTGTCTGTTAACAAGTCTGCCATGAATAGAAAACACACATGCGGGTTTGATTCCAGAAGTAAGAACAAACAGTTGTTGCCAGAAGTCAGATGTGCGCTGCTATGGAAACAGAAAATCAATGCGCGGAAGGAATCAGTCCCGGAAATGCTTAAGATAATTAAAATACGGTAAATATTGAATATATACACAAACACATTACATGCTATAAACGTGTCTGTTACTATATGATATATAAATTTACAATTTTGTATGTAAAACGTTGCTGGAGGGTTTTGAAGTTGTTGCACAGATTGAGAGCAGGTGTGTGTTTTACGCACCTGGTTCCGGTCGCTGCAGCATCGCTCCAGGCGCGCCTTGCCTCTCCGTTCCGCTGCATACTCCGCCTCCTGGCCGCCATCTTGAGTAAGACCACAATTTGTCCTACCCCGCTGTCAGCTCGTCGGCTCCGCCTCCCACAACAACATACATAAATACATACATACATACATACATACATCAATGTATTTTATTTCGGCAATCTTCACATAAAACAAAGAACAATAACAAGAAAAGAGAAAAAAACAACACTCATTTGAGCAATGATTGAGCCGAAAGGGTGTAGGTTGAAGCAACGCTTATATAAACCTACCCCATCACAACAAGAACAAGGTTCAAAATATATAAAATCTAAAACATGCTTCACTTACATTACTTTTTTTTTTCAAACAATATATAAGCAACATATATGTAGCACACGTCTCATATACACAGTTTAACATTTAAATCAAACATATACATTTGTACACTTATATATATACATATATATATATATATATATATATATATATATATATATATATATATATACATATATATATATATATATATACATATATACATACATCATATACATACACAACTTATTTAAATTCCATATAAAGTGGTAATATATACATTTTAATATAACCTATATGTATAATTATGAAATCATAAATTGTATTTATATACATATATATTATTGTCTTTCTAAAACAATGTTTGCTCTTCTTTCTTATATTTACTAATGATAAATGATTTAAAAAGCTTTTTAAACTGGTTTATGTTGGTGCTGTGTTTTATTTCATCCTTTAAACAGTTCCATATTTTAACCCCTGCTATTGTTATACTCATTCGTTTCTGCGTTGTTCTACAATATTGGACCTTAAAAAGTAGTTCTCCTCTTAAATTATAATTCCCTTCTCTTTGTAAAAATCTTCTCTGTAACCCTGTTGGAAGTAAATCTTTACTTGCTTTATAAATCATTTGGGCAGTCTTGAGTTGGATGAGATCTGGTAGTTTTAAATCAAATGTTTTTATAAATAATCCATTAGTGTGTTCTCGGGGTCCTGTGTTATGTATCAGTCTGATGGCCCTTTTTTGCATTATGAATAGTGGTTGGATGTTCGTCCTGTATGTATTTCCCCAAACTTCTAGACAGTAACTCAAATATGGTAAAACAAGTGTACAATAAAGAGTGTGTAATCTTTTTTGATTAAGAATGTGCCTTGTTTTACCCAGGACAGCAATACTTCTGGCCAACTTCCCTTTGATGTATGTAATGTGTGACTTCCAGCAGATCCCGTGGTCCAAGATCACACCCCAAAATTTGATCTTGTTTACTCTTTCTATACTAACATTGTCTATATATAATTTTACATCTATATCATTTCTCTTATTTCCAAATAACATAAAGTTAGTTTTATTTAGGTTTAATGATAATTTATTAGCATCAAACCATTTTTTTAGTTTACACATCTCCATGGTGACGGTCCTCAGGAGCTGCTGCAAGTCCACATCAGAACAGAGTACATTGGTGTCATCCGCAAATAACACATATTTAAGGTTTTCAGTTACTTTACAAATATCATTTATATACATGATGAACATCTTGGGCCCTAAGACTGACCCCTGTGGTACCCCACATTTAATATTTAACCAACATGATTTTTTTTGTGATATCTGTACAAACTGCTTTCTATCAGATAAATAACATACATACATACATACATACATAACTGTAAGGATTCTCTCCCACTCCCGAGGCAGACTCTGGTCCTTCAAGCCCAAAATCTTGTGTGAACAAACGTGGTCTAACAAATTCAAAGAAGAAGAAACATAGCAACCACAATATTGAGAAAAAAAAAAAAAAAAGGAAACTGTTATAAGGCTATAGAAAAAGTGGAAATCGGGATGTTTGTAAAAGACTAAAAAAAAAGAAAAGACTAGAAATAATAATGGAAATGTCAGACTTTATAATCAACTGAGTGAGCTGGAGGTGAGTATTTCCCCACAAAGTCGCCTCATTACTTTTTCAGATTCTTGATTTTCTACTTTTCGTACCTTGTCAAAATTCACAAAGTGATGACTCAGATAGCGTTGGCTTTTTCCACGGACATCAGAAGTTTGGTTGTAAAGATTGAAGAAGTTTTAATGCATCCAGTGGTTGGCCCCCGGACCGTTTTGGAGCCAATTATCAGGACAAACTCATTCGGAATACATAAGCTTCATAAGATAATCAGGCGTTTTTTTTCTTTTTTACAAAGCTGTCTTTTTTTCAAATCGGATCAGGTCCAGAAAGAAAAAATGTTTTTTCTTCATGTTGTTGCAAAAAGTCAAAATTTTAAAAACGACCGTCTGAGTTCTTCTTTTCTCAGAAGTGGAGCAAACGCATAAAACAGATGAGGATTTTTCGTAGGTGTGGCGCTAATAAACGGGCTTTAGTAGCTCTTGTGCAAGTACCTGCTTTAAAGTAGCTCACAAAAAGGTCAAACAATATATGCTTCAAGTCTTTATTACTGGATTTTTACAAGTGATTATTGTGACTATTTCAGTGAATCTCAACCTTTTTTCACCAAGTACCACCTCAGAAAACACTTGGCTCTCCAAATATCACCATAATGACCGATATTAAAGTATGGTAGCATAGTGGGCCTGAATATTTATTAAAAACAAGGCAGAGGTCTTATTTAACAAGTATATTTAATATTTTTGGCCACTGTAACATTTAAACAGTAGCACTGTGTTTGAATATTTAATTAAGTGATTATTTGACATACCACTAGATCAGGGGTGCCCACACTTTTTCTGCAGGTGAGCAACTTTTCAAAAGACCAAGTCGAGGGGATATACCTCATTCGTATATATACTTTATATTTATTTATTTATGAAAGAGACATTTTTGTAAACTAGTTGGTGTTTAATGATAATAGAAGCATGTTTAACACATATAGATTCCTTTCTTTCATGAAGACAAGAATATAAGTTGGTGTATTACCTGATTCTGTTGACTTGCATTGATTGGAATCAGACAGTTGTGCTGATAACATCCGCATTTTCAAATGGAGGAGAAAAAATCCTTTCATTTTCTCAATGTTGGGGCGGTATAGCTCGGTTGGTAGAGTGGCCGTGTCAGCAACTTGAGGGTTGCAGGTTCGATTCCCGCTTGTGCCATCCTAGTCACTGCCGTTGTGTCCTTGGGCAAGACACTTTACCCACCTGCTCCCAGTGCCACCCACACTGGTTTAAATGTGTAACTTAGATATTGGGTTTCACTATGTAAAGCGCTTTGAGTCGCTAGAGAAAAGCGCTATATAAATATAATTCACTTCACTTCACTTCAAAAGTTGACAGTGTGCCTTATAATCCGGTGCGCCTAGTATACGAAATAATTGTGGATGTGCTTACCGACCTCGAAGCAGTTGTATTTGGTACATGGTGTAATGGTAAGTGTGACCAGTAGATGGTAGTCACACATAAGAGATACGTGTAGACTCCAATATGACTCAAGTAAACAACACCAAAATTTTAAATAACCTCCATCCATCCATTTTCTACCGCTTATTACATGTTCCATTGAAAATAAAGAACATTACACACGGCACTCGAAAATCTGACCCAATGTTTTAGTACGACTTTGAAGCTGCACCGGTTGATGGATTGTCGGCCCATTACGGCTACCGTAGTCAGAGATACAAGTTTTACTATGGTGTGTGTTTTCTTACCTTCTGGTACCTACTGATGTGTATTTGAGATCTGCATAAGTCCTGAAAATTTGTGTGGTTCCGCCATTGTAGCATGTGCCGATGCCGTAGTCGATAAGTTTCTTCTATTTCACTATCTTCTTGTTATGGGGCATTTACCCTCTGCTGTTGGCATTTCTAATATAAAGTAGTGTAAAGTTCCAAGTTATATCTCGCTATGGAAGCGCTAAAAACTACTGATGTAGTGAGTGTATATTATCCACCCAAGGAACTTTAGTTATTAGAGAGTTCCGGTCGGACATTTTTTCACGGGACACATTTCCGGCCTTGTTGCACTAGTGAGCCATGGAAGGGAAGATGCTGCTCTGTTATTGATTTAAGTAACGTCTTTTGACACTTCTTCCACTCCCGTCCTTGCACGCTACACCGCTACAAATAAAATGCTAGGTGCCTCAAAAAGGCTCAAAACATCATAAGGGACCCATCTCACCCGGACATAAACTTTTTCAACTGCTGCCCTCGGGCAGGAGATACAAGACAATAAAATGCCGGACAAACAGATTTAAGGACACTTTTTACCCGAGAGCAAAGGTGTCGCTGAACACAAGACAATAATGACCGTGCATGTGAGCTGTTTGTTTGATATTTTTATGTATTTTAATCTACATATCTATGTTCTTATATTTGTATGTGTTATTATGAATTTGCATTAAATTAGTTTTGCTTACAATTTCGTTGTACAATGTTCAATGACAATAAAGATATGTTCTATTCTATTCTATTCTATTCTATGACGGGGAGAAGAGGCTGTCAAAGGTGAGTCACGTAAATAAGACCGCCCACAAAACGGTGCATCCGGAAGCAAATGTCAGAAATCGACTTGAAGACTATCTGTAAAACATAATCTATGCACCATTTTGACCAAAGAACCACCATTACATGTTATGTAGACCACAAAGAAATGTTTTAATTTTAGAAAAAAAATTATAACATGACCCCTTTAATGCGCCTTATTATCCGGTGTGCCCTATGGTCCGAAAAATACGGTGTTTTATTTTGAAAACAAATTTAAGTAATATATTGTATGAATGGTTACATTAAATATTGTCTATTGAATAACCTCATAATCCCGTGCGCCCTAGGGTTCAGGAAATAGGATAATACTAAACCGAATGCGCACAAAATGACTTTACTGATGGATGGTTTTAGCGAAAGTTTATCACTTTGGAATCCAACTGCAGATGCAATGATGTAATCCTCAGTAAATAATAAGCATTACACGGACACTTATGTTTTATTTTGTGGGTCACGGGTCAGAGCCGACTCCGACTGTCTTTAAACTTGCAGCCTCAAGTGTCTTTTAAGCCATTAGTCCTCTTGTTAACTTTCCAACTCCGAACAAGTCCTCTGACTAATGCACGGGACATGTGCTGGGAGCTTCCATTTCTGCAGCTGTTTCCAAGAAAAGTCAACAGCTTTTGACTCCAGGATGCCAACTGTAAGGCGATACAGATCATTGGGCTTGTGTTTAGCAACCGAGACGTTCCTTTCTGGCCTTTGGTCCATTCAGTGGCCGAGGACGAACAACACTTGTCTTGTCTTGGCAGCAGTTTGTCTGGCGACTTGTAACAACCACGCCCTCACTTCTCTCGGGGTCACGGAGGCTAAGGCTAATTACCTTGTTACAAGTTGTATCGTCTTACTGCGACTGTCACACCTTTGATCATTTACTCTAAATGGATACCAGCTCTGAGATACAATTTCTTATTCATGGCTGTTGTACAAAGTGTGCGTCTGATTGAAATGGACGAAAAAAAAATTATTTTGTGATAGAAGGCATAAGTGGAAGTTGTATATAGTGACTTAAAGCGCTTTACATAGTGAAACCCAATATCTAAGTTACATTTTAAACCAATGTGGGTGGCACTGGGAGCAGGTGGGTAAAGTGTCTTGCCCAAGGACACAACGGCAGTGACTAGGATGGCGGAGGCGGGGATCGAACCTGGAACCCTCAAGTTGCTGGCACGGCCGCTCTACCAACCGAGCTATACCATATATGCTTAAATTTGGCATACTTGCTTGAACGTTCGTCCGTTTGGATGGGCTCCTCTTTAACCCTATTTGATAGCCAAAATATTTCCACAGGGAGAGATCTGTCAGAGATCCTGTCCCCCGAGACAAAGAATGTGTATGACTGACAAGAGGATACACTTTGTTCATTTTAACTCTGCCATTGAGTAAACGCACTGTGTGAACCCTCTTGTACCTTGTTTGGAAGCCAGAGACAAAGCGGTTGATCAATGCTGAAAAAGTTACCGAGTTCATTTTCAGTAATTGATTGGCTCGGATCCAGGTTTGACTTGAGAAAATTGCTAAAATGTTCAGATATTGTTGTGTAAGTTGCCTCCTAGCAGTTCCGCTGTAGACACGGCACAAGAGCCAAGCGTGCAGTTTTAACAAAGTTTTTAAAGTGCATAGATTTGTGTCCAACTCTTTTCAGTCACGTCCGCATCCTCTCTGCCCTCCTGCTCCCGGCCGCTTACTGTTAAAGACAACAGATGATTAGATGAACACCTCCATCAATCCATCCATCAATCTTCTTCCGCTTATCCGAGGTCTGGTCACGGGGGCAGCAGCCTAAGCAGGGAAGCCCAGACTTCCCTCTCCCCAGCCACTTTGTCCAGCTCCTCCTGGGGGATCCCGAGGCGTTCCCGGACCAGCAGGAAGAGATAGTCTTCCCAACGTGTCCTGGGTCATCCCCGTGGCCTCCCACCGGTCAGACGTGTCCTAAACATCTCCCTAGGGAGATGTTCGGGTGGCATCCTGACCAGATGCCTGAACCACCTCATCTGGCTCCTCTCGATGTGGAGGAGTAGCGTCTTTACTTTACTAGCGGCTCTCGGATGACAGAGCTTCTCACCCTCTCTCTAAGGGAGAGACCCGCCACCCGGCGGAGGAAACTCATTTCGGCCGCTTGTACCCGTGATCTTGACCCAAAGCTCATGACCATAGGTGAGGATGGGAACGTAGATCGACCGGTGTTTACGCCAGGAGCGAGCCCTTTTAGTTTGCATGTATATTAACTGTCTCAAAGGGGATATATATATATATATATATATATGATGATTCAGGTTTTTGTTGCCGTTTTTTACAAAAAAACATCCGTAAATGTTGCACCTTAATCACTGCATTGCATGTTCTCACCTTTAGGGACTCGATGGACTGCCAGGCCGGCCAGGTGAAAGAGGCAAGGAGGGCAAGAGGGTGAGTCAAGACAAGAGCTTCACTAGTTGTGTGGTCTGAGGGAAAAGGGACAAAGAGCAGCTGAGTTAGCTGTGTGCGACATGTGTGTTCCACAATGTAAGCGACCGATAAAATGGTGTTAGTGGACTGCACGTCAGTGAATTAACAGGCTGCATGACCAAGAGGTTGCACACAGTCAGAGCATGACTGGTGGCACACGTGACTCACTCCCACTGGGTCACTTTGGAGCACACTTCCTCTCTGAGAGGGCAAATGTGAGCTTTCGGAGGTGTGATAAATTAGACTGACCATACGTCCTCCTTTCCCCAGACATGTCCTTTTTTGAGGGACTGTCCGGGGTGTCCGGGTGGGGTTTCTTAAATGCCTCAAATGTCCGGTGTTTTGTGTCAAGGTTGCGTGTATTTTCGATGTACATACAAGGTTAAGAGGGGTTAAAAACCAAACAAATTGTGAAGGTGTGCGCATGCAGCAACATTCGTGAGGGAGGAGCAGAGATAGAAATAGTGAGGTAGTGGATTGATTGTCAATCAAGGCATACTTGGTCAACAGCCATACAGGTCACACTGAGGGTGGCCGTATAAACAACTTTGACACTGTTACAAATATGCGCCACACTGTGAAACCACACCCAAACAAGAATGACACACACATTTCAGGAGAACATCCGCACCGTAACACAACATAAACACAACAGAACAAATACCCAGAACCCCTTGCAACCCTGATTCTTCCGGGATGCAAAAATAATACACACCCCCAACCCCCCACCTCAACCCTGATTACGTCACATCAAATATTCCACTTTGAAAAATATTTTTGGTGGAATATTTTGTGTGTTTTCCATAAAAAAAATAGTTTTGTTTGACAAAAAAGGGCGGAAAACAAACAAACCAAAAAATAAATAAAACATTTTGAAATGAGGAATAGATCTGGAGTTGATATAGACTCCAGAGATTTAAACGTTCAATATAAAAATGTATGTATGCCTTGGCACACCATTATCATCATTTCATGGCCTAAGCAAAACACTTTTTACACTTTTATACTGAAATAAATACACCTACAACTTATTAAATAAAAACAGAAAAAACTAACAGCAGCGGTAGAGTTTTGATCCATGAAGGAAAGAAGAAAGTGAATGAATGTTTATAACTGAATACATTTACATATGCATACAAATTTGTCTTCTTTTTATATTATTTCTTTTATTGAATTAAGTAACGTTTATGACAACCTTTTTCCAAAACACAGTATGTAATGTGAGATATTACCGTACAATGTACATGTTTATCATTTGTTTTCAAAACGCTTACAAAAAAAGTGGGACCCCAAAAGTTTGCTGTGGGACCCCATTTTTATGACTTGATGGGGTTCATGGGACCCCATTTTGAAAATTCCTAGCGCCAACACTGCTGTCAACAAAGGAGAAAAAATGCTTTATTTTAATAAATATATTATTTATAAAGCAAGTTTAAGTATCATTGGCAAATTTTCACCTAGTTCCAGCATTAGCGTGCCGCCCGCCTTGGCAAGCATATATGTGTCCTCTTTTTGGGATTTCAGAATATGGTCAGCCTAGATAAATTGATATTATATATTGAAGACAGTTAAGAGGCTTTATTAATATTGAGTTGGGAGTCTTCAGGTAGTATAAATTGGTACCCCACTAGATGACAATTCTCTTATATTTAATATAGTTGTAAACTAGTACAGCATTACACTGTATGAATACTCAAAAGACTCACACGTGTTACGTGTACAGGGGATGTAGACGTTTAGCTCTTTATTTATTATTATACAATTTTAATAAACAAGGGAATGGAGTGTGACTAATCCAAAAGGTGTATGGGTGTGAGTATGTGCAGCCATGATCTGATGAGTGTTACCGGAAGTGTTGAGCTAGGGGCGAGACAAGCTCGGAGGTCCGTAAGCAGGCGCGAGGTCAAGGGCAGGAGAGAGGCGTCAGGTGGGAGGTCGAGATCTAAAAAGGGCAGACAGGGAACCAGAGGGGAACACGGGGAGACGAGACACACATCTCGCAATCAGGAAACGACACGACACAGGACAACGCCCAATGACACCTGAGGAGGAGAAAACACAGACAGAGCATAGAGCTTGACACGCGCTGCCTACTCAATGGCAGTGGTCCCCAACCTTCTTGTAGCTGCGGACCGGTCAATGCCTGATAATTTGTCCCGCGGCCTGTCGGGGGATGATTCTTTTTTTAATTTTTTTTTTTATTTTTTGGTCTTGAAAAAGGGATTTTTTGGGGTTGGTGCACTAATTGTAAGTGTGTATTGTGTTTTTTTATGTTTTTTTACTAAAAAAAAAAAAAAAAAAATTAAATAAAAATTATTAAAAATTCTTCTGCGGCCCTGTGGTTGGGGACCACTGCTCAACGGGAACAGGTTGCTACATTCTGGCCCGGAACCCATGTTTGTACTGGCTTAAAAAACCCTGGAATCTCATCAGAGACAAGTGTGCAGATTGCAGATGGTTGCAGCTGCAGCGGGAGTGGCGCGCACAGGTACGCCCAGCGCAGCGCACTGATGAATGCACACTGAGATGCGCCCAGGCCGTGAAGTTTTGTAATTATTATTACAATCTATTTTTTATCTACCTTCTTCTCCCACATTTTTCATTCGGTTTATTATTACACTATACAAATTGTCAGCTCATTCATGGCACATCTGCTACCATTATTTTCATTTTCAGTAATCACACATTTTCGGGACATTATTTTCCCCGTTTAAAATGAACGAACGATTTGTAGCTGAGATAGGTGCCAGCGCCGCCCGCGACCCCAAAAGGGAATAAGCGGTAGGAAATGGATGGATGGATGGATTTTTCAAACTTCCGCATCTCCCACTTCTCTACCGATTCAAACCGTTCCAAAGTCAAAGCTGTCCTTGCTAATGTTAGTGAACTGCTAGCATGTGAGCATGTCCAGCTTTTTTTTACTGGTATAAACCTCACCTTCATATATTTTGGCACTTGACGAATGCTAACTGTTAGCATGCTGACATTAGCATGCTAGCTTTTTTTCCAATTTTGCAGGTAAACACTTAGGAGTCATATATATTGTGGCACTTGATGCCTGTTGCCTTTTAGCATGCTAATGTAAGCATGGTAGCTTTTTTTTGGCTAATCCCGCAGATACACATCTCACTTGACAAATCTTTCTGTTAGCATGCTGATGTTAGCATGCAATCTTTTTTTTTTTTAGCTATTTATACACATTATAATCATATATTTTGGTACTTGAGTCATATTTTTTTTGTCGTGTGACGCAATCTGGCTAGCGCACTAATTATTTGCATGACAGTTCCACTTCGGCTTTTCACCATTCCAAGCGATTTCCACAAACAAATGATTTGGCTCACAGCCTCAATAGGGACAAGCAGCAGAAAAATGGATGGATTAATGGATAATTTATAATATACGTTCTATACCCTTCTCTGGCTGGCGTCAACCATAGTGGACTTTTATGTTATACAAACACTGGCTATTTTTTTTTACTTTAAATTCAGATTCAGCATACTATTTAAGTATTTATGTTATATTAAAGGCCTACTGAAATGAGATTTCTTTATTTAAACGGGGATAGCAGTTCCATTCTATGTGTCATACTTGATCATTTCGCAATATTGCCATACTTTTGCTGAAAGGATTTAGTAGAGAACATCGACGATGAAGTTCGCAACTTTTGATCGCTAATAGAAAAGCCTTGCCTTTACCGGAAGTATGTGCGCGTGACGTCACGAGTTGCAGGGCTCCACACGTATTCACATTGTTTATAATGGGAGCCACTAGCAGTAAGAGCAATTTGGACCGAGAAAGCGACAATTTCCCCATTAATTTGAGCGAGGATGAAAGATTTGTGAGTTAGGATATTGATAGTGAAAGACTAGAAAAAAGAAAAAAAAAAGCGACGGCTGCGGGCGGCGGCAGTGGGAGCGTTTCAGATGTAATTAGACACATTTACTAGGATAATTCTGGAAGATCCCTTATCTGCTTATTGTTTTAATAGTGTTTTAGTGAGATTGTAAAGACATACCTCGAGGTTGGATTGCTGTGGTGAACACGCAGTGTCTCAGAGAGAAGCCAATGAGCCAAGCTCACAGCTGCCTTTTTTGACACCTGCTGCAGGACGACGAATAATCCACTGACGTCTCCGGTAAGATATATATCACAATTTTCCCCTCCAAAAACATGCTGGTTGACGTAGAGAAAACATGTTCGCTTGACCGCTCTGTGTTAAAGATTCACAACAAACAAAGAAACACCGGCCGTGTCTCGGTGCTAAAGGCAGCTGCAATCCACCGCTTTCCACCAACAGCATTGTTCTTTATGGTCTCCATTATTAAATGAACAAATTGCAAAAGATTCAGCAAGACAGATGTCCAAAATACTGTGTAATTATGCGATTAAAGCAGACGACTTTTAGCCGCGAGTGGTGCAGCGCTAATATTTCCAAACAGTCCGTGACGTCACCCGTACGCGTCATCATTCCGCGCCGTTTTCAACAAGAAACTTGCGGGAAATTAAAAATTGCAATTTAGTAAACTAAAAAGGCCGTATTGGCATGTGTTGCAATGTTAATATTTCATCATTGATATATAAACTATCAGACTGCGTGGTCGGTAGTAGTGGGTTTCAGTAGGCCTTTAAAGTTATGTAACAGTTGCAGGTGTTAAGTGTTCACTATGTTAGCTCAGAAAATTATCGGCAGACAAGTGATTACATTTTGAAGCTGATTTGAATAAATCTGGATTTCGAACTTTTTTACTTTTGGGAGATCGGGCCTGGCTTAGCTCTGTGTTTTCTTAGTCCTTTCTACGTATAGTCTCATTTATATTCAATTCAGAGTAGAGATTAGTTTATAAATAGGCACCACACCAGATCCAGCATATAACACAATGTCCTTGATTTCTAGTTTGTACTTTATATTTATTACATTATTCACATTACGCCTGTACTGGCTCACCTGCACTGGCTTCCTGTGCACTTAAGATGTGACTTTAAGGTTTTACTACTTACGTATAAAATACTACACGGTCTAGCTCCATCCTATCTTGCCGATTGTATTGTACCATATGTCCCGGCAAGAAATCTGCGTTCAAAGGACTCCGGCTTATTAGTGATTCCCAAAGCCCAAAAAAAGTCTGCGGGCTATAGAGCTTTTTCATTTCGGGCTCCAGTACTCTGGAATGCCCTCCCGGTAACAGTTCGAGATGCCACCTCAGTAGAAGCATTTAAGTCTCACCTTAAAACTCATTTGTATACTCTAGCCTTTAAATAGACTCCCTTTTTAGACCAGTTGATCTGCCGTTTCTTTTCTTTTTCTTCTATGTCCCACTCTCCTTTGTGGAGGGGGTCCGGTCCGATCCGATCCGGTGGCCATGTACTGCTTGCCTGTGTATCGGCTGGGGACATCTCTGCGCTGCTGATCCGCCTCCGCTTGGGATGGTTTCCTGCTGGCTCCGCTGTGAACGGGACTCTCGCTGCTGTGTTGGATCCGCTTTGGACTGGACTCTCGCGACTGTGTTGGATCCATTATGGATTGAACTTTCACAGTATCATGTTGGACCCGCTCGACATCCATTGCTTTCCTCCTCTCCAAGGTTCTCATAGTCATCATTGTCACCGACGTCCCACTGGGTGTGAGTTTTCCTTGCCCTTATGTGGGCCTACCGAGGATGTCATAGTGGTTTGTGCAGCCCTTTGAGACACTAGTGATTTAGGGCTATATAAGTATACATTGATTGATTGATTGATACAGAGTCGTGATTTATCGACCAATTTGCTACTTATGATTAAGTCCTATCAATTGTGCCTAGCATCAAGTGGGTTTCACCGAGGGTTTTGAGGTCAATACTAAACGTTCTGTTCAATTTAGTGAATTATGTCAAAAGATAAATTGAGAGTTCAAGAGAAAGGTCATACAGTAAGATGGAGTGCTGTTGTTTCTTGGTTTGTAGCCAACCTAAGTGGATTGTGTCCGACCATATTTTGAAACAACAAAAGAAAACCTCACAGGAGATACAGTTCCAAGTACTTAGAATTAAGTAACGGTGCGGTGGCAGTGCATGACCACGTCGGAGTGGGCTGAAAGCTTGCCTGACAGCAGGAATGTTGTTGTTCCCTGACATCACAGCTGACATGCACCAGCCAAGGACAGGTGACGTCCATTTGTGTTCATTGTCTTGGCAAGAAGACCTCTGCTGTTGACGCTTAAGGTTATTCTTGTTTTTATATAGAACAGACAAAACTGCACTAAGGAGTTGGCTTCACTTCCAGCAAAAAAAAAGTGGAATATGCAGAAATATTAAAGGCCTACTGAAACCCACTACTACCGACCACGCAGTCTGATAGTTTATACATCAATGATGAAATATTAACATTGCAACACATGCCAATACGGCCGGTTTAGTTTACTAAATTAAAATTTTTAATTTTAAACGTCGCGGAATGATGACGCGTTTGTGACATCTCGGGTTGCAGCGGACATATTAGCCCAGCACCACTTACTGTACGGCTAAAAGTGGTCTCTTTTCATCGCATAATTACACAGTATTTTGGACATCTATGTTACTGAATCTTTTGCAATTTGTTCAATTAATAATGGAGACTATAAAGAATAATGCTGTTGGTGGAAAGCCTGGATTGCATCTGCCTTTAGCACCGAAACACAGCAGGTGTTTCTTTGTTTGTTGTGAGGCTTTAACACAGAACGGTCATGCGAACATGTTTCTCTATGTCAACCAGCATGTTTTTGGATCGGAAAATTGTGATATTAAGTTGGCTCTTACCGGAGACTTCAGTGGATTATGCGCCCTCCTTCTGCAGTTCAAAAGGGCAGCTGCGAACTTGGCTCCTTGGCTTCTCTCAGAGACACTGGAGTTCACCGCAGCCCTCCGACTTTCAGGTATGACTTTACAATCTCACTAAAACAAAAAGCAGATAAGGGATCTTCCAGAATTATCCTAGTAAATGTGTCTAATTACATCTGAAACGCTCACACTGCCGCCTGGAGCCGTCGCCTTATCTTTTTTTTTGAGTCCTTCACTCTAACTTTCCTCATCCACGAATCTTTCATCCTCTCTCAAAATAATGGGGAAATCGTCGCTTTCTCGGTCCGAATAGCTCTTGATGCTGGAGGCTATAATTGTAAACAATGTGAGGATGTGAGGAGCCCTACAACCCGTGACGTCACGCGCACATCGTCTGCTACTTCCGGTAAAGGCAAGGCTTTTTTATTAGCGACCAAGAGTTGCGAACTTTATCGTCGATGTCCTCTACTAAATCCATCCATTTTCGACCGCTTATTCCCTTTTGGGGTCGCTGGGGACGCTGGCGCCTATCTCAGCTACAATTGGGCGTGAGGCGGGGTACACCCTGGACAAGTCGCCAACTCATCGCAGGGCCAACACAGATAGACAGACAACACTCACACTCACATTCACACACTAGGGCCAATTTAGTGTTGCCAATCAACCTATCCCCAGGTGCATGTCTTTGGAAGTGGGAGGAAGCCGGAGTACCCGGAGGGAACCCAAGCATTCACGGGGAGAACATGCAAACTCCACACAAAAAGATCCCGAGCCTGGGATTGAACCCAAGACTGCAGGACCTTCGTATTGTGAGGCAGACGCACTAACCCCTCTTCCACCGTGAAGCCTCTACTAAATCCTTTCAGCAAAAATATGGCAATATCGCGAAATGATCAAGTATGACACATAAGAATGGACCTGCTATCCCCGTTTAAATAAGAACATCTAATTTCAGTAGGCCTTTAATTAAGTAGGTCAAGGAAGAGTGTGCAGATGAAGAAAAAGCCAAAGTGACACATACGACTTGAGACATCTGGACACAAGCAGCTCAAGAATGCCAACCTTCTGTTTTCACCCCAAATGTGTTCGAACAGTATTAAGAATTTATGACCTTTCATCAGCTGTGTTATGTCTCAGTGGGTAAACTCGCCAAATGCACTGCATCTAGTTCTGCTGAGTGTTTTGCGGCTCGCACATCTAAACGTTTTGATGCCTTCCCGAAGTTGTTCAGTGTCAGCACTTCTCGATCTGAAGTATTTGAAAATCTCTCCTGATTGATCTTGAAGGTGCAGGCGTCAATTTGATGTTGTGGCATTCTTCTTATGGAATGGTCAGTGGGCGTCCTTAGAATTAAGCACAATTCTCAACTAGTCTTCAAACATTCAGAGCATATTTATATAGTTTAATCAAGACTTCCGTGTGATAAATCCAGAAATATATACCAGGGCATTGATGTTTACTGATAAAACTAGTTTCGAAGTTGAAATGTAGTCTTGTCTTTGAAAATATTCCATTATAGTGCTTTAAAGAGGTTTTTTTCTACATTTAAAACAGTTCCATGTAATGGTGGTTCGTTGGCCTACATTTTGCACATATTATATTTTACAGATCTGTTTAATGTGTATATTAATGATATGTTTAATACATCCAAAGCACTGACATTTTTACTATTTGCAGATGACGCAAATATATATTACAGTACTGATGACTACAAAGAGCTCATAAATACAGTAAACACAGAACTAAACGTAATAAAAAATGGATGGACACATAAATTATCCTTGAATATAACGTACAGGCCAAAGGTTTGGACACAAATTCTCCTCATTCAATGAGTTTTCTTTATTTTCATGACTATTTACATTGTAGATTGTCACTGATGGCATCAAAACTATGAATGAACACATGTGGAGTTATGTACTTAACATAAAAAGGTGAAATAACTTATAGAAGTGTGGAAATTGATGTTCTGTGTTACACACACACACACACACACACACACACACACACACACACACACAGCAGGTCTCGACAGGAGGAGGACAGAGTGTAGGTACACAGAACATCAGAGGGTCAAATGTGCGAGAAAATGAGAGCAGACCGTGTTGACAAACAATGTTGCAACCTTGGGTGGGAACCGCAGGTGCAGAAACACACAAGAAGAATCCCTGTGGGATGCAGAAACTGGCAGATTAATTTTCCGTGCAACGTTCATATTGTAGTTACTCAGCCAGTGTTTGTGGGTCTGATGGACCCGTTGCATTTCGTGGTTTTTAATGGCTTACAATCAAACACTTTTATGTTAAAAAACCTAACAATCACTGGCTGAGTAACAGCAAGATGAACATTACACCAGGGTTGAATGGGATTTTCCCCAAAATTTGGGAATTTCAGGAAAAGCGGGAATTGTTTTGAAAATTGTAAACATCTCGAATGGTATGAATGATGGTTGGTGTTTAAATTTTTCAAATAGGTTGAGAAATGTTGAAGTAGTAACTTGTTGAATTGTATTACAGAATTCCTGGAATTTGGGGAAAACTTGGAATTATTCCAGTTCAAAAAACAACTTCATTTTGTGTCCTGATTATGAGGAATTTTTTGACGGTGGAACGGTAGAAATGCATTGGAAAATATGGAAGGAGTAGTCGCCAGAAAAAAGGGTGGAAATAAGTCTTTGGAAAACCATGAATTCTGGAAAATCCTGGTATTTTTTTGAACTTGGAAGAAAAAGTAGTTTGAATTTCCAGAATGGTGAAATTAATAATCAAAAATGCAATGGTATGAATCGGTTGAAAACTGTGGAAACGGCGGAAGTCTGAAAAATGGCCAATTAATTTTTTAATGGGAAAATTGTCTCAGAAAACATGGAATTCTGGGAAATCTGGGAATTTTCGGAATTTGTCAAGGGAAAGCCCGCAATTCCCAGACAGGCTGAACAGTTTGAAGCTGGAATGGTTTGAATCGGGCAAAAAATGTGGAAGGTAGAGCGCGCCAAATCAATCAATCAATCAATGTTTACTTATATAGCCCTAAATCACTTGTGTCTCAAAGGGCTGCACAAACCACTACGACATCCTCGGTAGGCCCACATAAGGGCAAGGAAAACTCACACCCAGTGGGACATCGGTGACAATAATGACCCAGTGGGACATCGGTGACAATGATGACTATGAGAACCTTGGAGAGGAGGAAAGCAATGGATGTCGAGCGGGTCTAACATGATACTGTGAAAGTTCAACATGATACTGTGAAAGTTCAATCCATAATGGATCCAACACAGTCGCGAGAGTCCAGTCCAAAGCGGATCCAACACAGCAGCGAGAGTCCCGTTCACAGCGGAGCCAGCAGGAAACCATCCCAAGCGGAGGCAGATCAGCAGCGCAGAGATGTCCCCAGCCGATACACAGGCGAGCAGTACATGGCCACCGGATCGGACCGGACCCCCTCCACAAGGGAGAGTGGGACATAGAAGAAAAAGAAAAGAAACGGCAGATCAACTGGTCTAAAAAGGTATACAAATGAGTTTTAAGGTGAGACTTAAATGCTTCTACTGAGGTGGCATCTCAAACTGTTACCGGGAGGGCATTCCAGAGTACTGGAGCCCGAACGGAAAACGCTCTATAGCCCGCAGACTTTTTTTGGGCTTTGGGAATCACTAATAAGCCGGAGTCCTTTGAAGGCAGATTTCTTGCCGGGACATATGGTACAATCTGGAGAAGAATACGTTGAATACATAGATGCATTTTGGTGTAGAAAACCTTATGTGTAAATGCTCCAAAGCATTCACACATATTATTTTTTCTTCATAAAATCATTTTTATACCTATTGTAGGACTAATTAAAAAGTTTAAAATGGGACCTTTTTAATACATGCCCTGACGCCTGCCCTTGTATTCTGGCAGCTGTTAACGTGCTAATATTTCCCCTTATTCCTAACTTTAGTAGTCACATGTGGTGTTAGAGTTGTTGACCGACCTGTGTGTCCGTTGCCTATTTTGATGGACACGTGTCATTAACAGGGTCTCGCTCACGGCCCCCCTGATACAGCGAGATACTCTCACCTAATTAGCAACTCTTGCTCACGCTTGCAAACGCTCGGTTCGTGCGAGAGTCAGGGCCGCCGACAAAATGACGCGGAATATCTTGAGAGGGGACGAGCTGACACCGCCACATCTTTCATAAAAATAGCCGGCGGTGGAAAGCTCTCACAAGGCCTTACGTTCAACTCGGACCGTCTCTTGCACTGTCTACTTCAATTTATTGTTGAAGAAAATGTGACCACTCTAAGCCACTTAGCGTTGCTTCAAGGAAATGTAGAGGGCATTGTGGCGGCGGGGGGACATGCCACCAATCCTTGGCCTTATTTTGAGGTTTAAAGCAGCATATACAGCAAGGCAAGTAAAGTCACCCCACCCAGAATGTTAATCTAATTATCATGATGGACGCCCGGTTCAGTCTGTCAGGAAGGAGGAAAGAGCCACTGCAACCAGTTGAGAATATACAGTATTATTGTACAAACCATGTTTCCATATGAGTTGGGAAATTGTGTTAGATGTAAATATAAACGGAATACAATCATTTGCAAATAATTTTCAACCCATATTCAGTTGAATATGCTACAAAGACAACATATTTGATGGTCAAACTGATAAACATTTTTTTTTTTTTCGGAAAAAAATCATTAACTTTAGAATTTGATGCCAGCAACACGTGACAAAGAAGGTGGGAAAGGTGGCGATAAATACTGATAACGTTGAGGAATGCTCATCAAACACTTATATGGAACATCCCACAGGTGTGCAGGCTAATTGGGAACAGGTGGGTGCCATGATTGGGTATAAAAGCAGCTTCCATGAAATGCTAAGTAATTCACCAACAAGGATGGGGCGAGGGTCACCACTTTGTAAGCAAATTGTCGAACTGTTTTAGAGCAAAATTTCTCAACGAGCTATTGCAAGGAATTTAGGGATTTTACCATCCACGCTCTGTAAAATCATCAAAAGGTTCAGAGAATCTGGAGAAATCACTGCACGTAAGCGATGGTATTGCGGACCTTTGACCCCTCAGGCGGTACTGTATCAAAAACCGACATCAGTGTGTAAAGGATATCACCACATGGGCTCAGGAACACTTCGTAAAACCACTGTCAGTATCTACAGTTGGTCGCTACATCTGTAAGTGCAAGTTAAAGCTCTACTATGCAAAGCCAACCCCATTTATTAACAATATTCTGAAACGCCGCCGGCTTGGCTGGGCCCGAGCTTATCGAAGATGGACTGATGCAAAGTGGAAAGGTGTTCTGTGGTCTGACGAGTCCACATTTCAAATTAACTTTGGAAAAAGAGGACGTGGTGTCCTCCAGAATTCCACTTTCAAAGCTTCAACAATTAGTTTCCTCAGTTCCTAAACTTTTATTGAGTGTTGTTAAAAGAAAAAGTGATGTAACGCAGCCATGAAATTCTAAGTTAATTGTTATTTGCAAAAAAAAATTAAAAGTTTATGAGTTTGAACATCAAATGTCTTGTCTTTGTAGTGCATTCAATTGAATATGGGTTGAAAAGGATTTGCAAATCATTGTATTCCGTTTATATTTACATCCAACACAATTTCCCAACTCATATTGAAACGGGGTTTGTAGTAGTACATGCTGCCTTGTAGGCTGATACACTGCAAAAAGTCAGTGTTCAAAAACAAGAAAAAAAAAATACAAAAATGAGGGGTATTTTACTTGAACCTACCAAAATTATCTGCCAATAGAACAACAAAATTTGGCTTGGCAAGACGTTCCAAAACGAGTAAAATTAGTTAACCTCAATTAACCCAAAAATAACTTAAAATAAGTATATTCTCATTAATAACGAGTGCACTTTTCTTGGTAGAAAGAAGAGAACTTTTTGCTCAATATGTTGAAAAATATTCTTAAATTAAGTAAATTCTAGTGCCATTATCTTGACATAATGATATGGAATTACGTTTTTTGAAACCAGCAAACTTATACTAAAAACAAATGTTTTGTTCTTAATGGAAAGGCGACAAGGCAACCGCTTCTTACTCTCGGGGTCTCCTAGCCGCTCAGGCAAATCATACGTAACGCCGGTTCGGCATCGTGGTACCGGGTTCGATTCCCTCGAGGATGCGTCAATCGAAGAACACAACAGAGGTAGGATCTAACAAATTTATTAACAAAAAGTGAGCTCTGAACAAAAACACTGGAGCTAATAAAAAGGGAAACAAAAGACGCTAGCGTGAAAGCTAGGACATATAAAGAACTAAGACTTGGCACGATGGCACGAAAAGTAAAAACAAAGATCATTAGCATGTGAGCTAAAGATGACAATAAGGTGGCTTAGCTAATGAGCTAGCGAAAAAAACCATACCTGACGTTACTTGTTCCATGTGAGCAAATTAGAGTCCCAGGCAGAAGAATGAAAAGAGGAAGGCTTATATAGGGAAGGTGATTAACAGAGAACAGGTGTGCAGGAACCGGGAGTAACAGCTGAAACTAATAAGTAACCATGGTGATGGACTAAACGGGAAATAAACGGATCAAATGGAGAATGAGAACAAAGATGGAAAAATAAACAATATGTGAAGATCCGAGTCACGATCGCAACATCATAAGGTCTAAAAATATATTTTTACATCGATACACTGCAAAAAGTCAGTCTTCAAAAACAAGGAAAAAAAATACAAAAATGAGGGGTATTTTACTTGAACTAAGCAAAATTATCTGCCAATAGAACAAGAAAATTTAGTTTGTCAAGACTTTCCAAAACAAGTAAAATTAGCTAACCTCAATGAATCAAAAATACCTTAAAATAAGTACATTCTCACTAAGTGCAATTTTCTTGGTAGAAAAAAAATATGAGACCTTTTTGCTCAATATTTTGAAAAATATTCCTAAATTAAGTAAATGCTAGTGGCATTATCTTGATATAAAGAAATAAATTATTACTTTAAAAAAGTACTTTTATACTTGTGGGTGTTGTTGACACAGCTTTGCAACAGTTGATATTTTAGTTTCAAGCATGTTTTACTCAATATAGGTCATGACATCTCAGCTACAACCTGAGATCATTTAGGACCAAAACCCTTAAAACAAGAAAAACACTCACATAAAATCTGCTTATTGAGAATAATTATCTTATCAGACATAAAATAAGCAAATATCACCCTTGTTTGAGATATTTAATCTTACTTAGATTTCAGTTTTTGCAGTGCAGACATTTGCTCGAGCAGGTGTAGACTTATTTATTTTTCAATAAGCAGAGTCTATTGCGTGTTGCTTTTCAACTTCTGCCGCTCTCACTGCTCGCTCCTCCGTGTAGCTTT
Source organism: Nerophis ophidion (assembly GCF_033978795.1). Taxonomy (NCBI): domain Eukaryota; kingdom Metazoa; phylum Chordata; class Actinopteri; order Syngnathiformes; family Syngnathidae; genus Nerophis; species Nerophis ophidion. The sequence continues at coordinate 15,549,249 of NC_084619.1, forward strand.
TCAGCCTTCCACGTCGTCTGTGTCTGCCTCTCGCTCTCTTCCGCGTTGCATGCGTTGCTGCTTGTGTTGTCGTCTCTCCCTCTCGTTCCTCTCCACCCTCCTCTGCTGCTGCCCCTTTATACAGCGAGAGGAGATTTGTTAATTGTGTACAGGTGCGCGATACACGCACCTGATCTCAATTGCCGCGTCGCTCCCGGCGTGCTCCGCCTCGCCGCTCGCCGTCCACGCCTCCTTCTTGGGCCGGGCTACGGCGTGTCCTGCCTCGCCGTCGGACTGCCAGCACCGCCTCTCCTATGTATCAAGTGGATCTTGCGAGGTTCACTCTAGTATTTGCTATGCCAACTAATGCCAAGGATGCTTGTAACTCAGGTTGTTGCTTGCAACTTAAAGGCCTACTGAAACCCACTACTACCAACCACGCAGTCTGATAGTTTATATATCAATGATGAAATATTAACATTGCAACACATGCCAATACGGCCTTTTTAGTTTACTAAATTGCAATTTTAAATTTCTTGCGGAGTTTCCTGTTGAAAACGTCGCGGAATGATGACGCGTAAGACGTTATTGGTTGGAGGGGACATTTTAGCCCAGCACCACACACAGCTAAAAGTCATCTCTTTTCATCGCATAATTACACAGTATTTTGGACTTCTGTGTTGCTGAATCTTTTGCAATTTGTTCAATTAATAATGGAGAAGTCAAAGTAGAAACATGGAGGTGGGAAGCTTTTAGCCACACAAACACATGGTGTTTCCTTGTTTAAAATTCCCGTAGGTGAAGCTTTACTATGGATCAGAGCGGTCAAGCGAACATGGATCCCGACTACATGTCGACCGGCAGTTTTTGGTGGGAAAATTGTGGAAATAAGTCGCCTCTTACCGGGGATCAGCGGGGCTTCTGTCGTGCTGCAGCTGCCGTGACTTCTCTCAGAGACTCTGGCGTCAACAAACCCGTAGACACACCCCTCCGACTATCAAGTACTATTTAACTCACAAAAACACTAGCAACACAATAGAAAGATAAGGGATTTCCCAGAATTATCCTAGTAAATGTGTCTCAAAACATCTGAATCGCTCCCAATGCAATCGCCTTTTTTTTTTCTAGTCCGTCACTCTAAATTTCCTCATCCACAAATATTTCACTTTCGCTCAAATTAATAGGGAAATTGTCGCTTTTTCGGTCCGAATAGCTCTTGCTGCTGGAGGCTCACGTTATAAACAATGTGAGGATGTGAGGAGCTCTACAACCAGTGACATCACGCGCACATCATCTGCTACTTACGGTAAAGGCGAGGCTTTTTCTGTAGCGACTAAAAGTTGCGAACTTTATCGTCGATGTTCTCTACTAAATCCTTTCAGCAAAAATATGGCAATATCGCGAAATGATGAAGTATGACACATAGAACGGACCTGCTATCCCAGTTTAAATAAGAACATCTCATTTCAGTAGGCCTTTAAAGAATGACAACAAGCTGGTAGACTACTCTTATCTCAAAGCACTCGTGTTGAGGTACTATTGTCGTAAGAGGGACAAAATGCCACTTTCGAGTTTTTGTAGTCCACTTGGAGTGAGCTCATAGTGCTCAAGTGTGAGGCTGACGGGCAGATGTAAGGGAAAAAAAAAAAAAGAGCTCTCTCACTAGACCCACACACAAAAATGACCCTGACCTTTCAACACGGCGTGTTAGAATTGCCTGAAGAAGTGTTCGGTCAGTGGACTCGCCTTCGCTTCTTGAACTCAACACAGTTGAATAACAGTGTTGTTGTTTTTTTTCTGTTTGGCCTTAAGTCCGTAGTGCAAGTGTGTGGTTTAGGTTTACTGAAAAACCGACTTGTTGGGAAACTCAAACCAGAGTAAAGACATTTCAAAATGCACTGTAAAGCTGTTTTTTTTTGTGACTTGGTTTCCTTTGAAAAGCATCAGACTGCGTGTCCTCATTCCCCTACATAAGCTGATTTGATCATTTTTAAAAATTATAAGGCATTATTTTCTTCAGCGGCTTCACGGTGGCAGAGTGGTTAGTGCGTCTGCCTCACAATACGAAGTTCCTGCAGTCCTGGGTTCAAATCCAGGCTCGGGATCTTTCTGTGTGGAGTTTGCATGTTCTCCCCGTGAATGCGTGGGTTCCCTCCGGGTACTCCGGCTTCCTCCCACTTCCAAAGACATGCACCTGGGGATAAGTTGATTGGCAACACTAAATTGGCCCTAGTGTGTGAATGTGAGTGTAAATGTTGTCTGTCTATCTGTTTTGGCCCTGCGATGAGGTGGCGACTTGTCCAGGGTGTACCCCGCCTTCCGCCCGATTGTAGCTGAGATAGGCGCTAGCGCCCCCCGCGACCCCGAAAGGGAATAAGCGGTAGAAAATGGATGGGGATGGATGGATTATCTTCCTCAGGCGTCCAACTGGAAATAATGGTAGTAAAAGTTATTAAAAGTAACGTTTTTTTTGTTGTTCTTTTTCTGTTTTCATGTATTGACGATGAAGAAAAAACAGACTGTGACATAGTTTTTTCAAAGCGGCATTGTTTTATTCGCATACACTTGTTATGGGACATTTTATGCCAGCACTACTAGGGAATGTACTTGACAGCAACATATAGTATGCACTAAGAGACTGACAACCAACGCCTGCTTGTTGCGTACGCCTCCTTTAGGCTAAAGTAAACAAGTCAGTCACACTAAGGTTGATTCATTGATGTTGTGCCAAGCCTTCCAAGCATACTCTTCTTGTTTGCTGCTTGGCACAGAATGGTGGTGGTAGTGGTTCAGATTTATTCTCATCCTTGGGCAAGACAGCACACTGGGTTCCTGTGGTTTAATAAATAATCATCCGGAGAGGAATCACCAATTTAAAGGTGGATCTCAGAGTTAATCCCACATGACAGTTTGGACTTTCTGTATTTTTTCTGTGTCGGGTACCTCAGTGGTGCCCAAAGTTGTTGTAGCTGCGGACCGGTCAACGCTTGATCATTTGTCCCGCGTCCCAGGAAAAAGGGAGGTTTTCGTCATGAAAAGGGGAGTTTTTTTGGGTTGGTGCACTAATTGTAAGTGTATCTTGTGTTTTTTTATGTTGATTTTGAGGAGGTACAGCTCGGTTGGTAGAGCGGCCGTGCCAGCAATTTGAGGGTTGCAGGTTCGATCCCCGCTTCCGCCATCCTAGTCACTGCCATTGTGTCCTTGGGCAAGACACTTTACCCACCTGCTCCCAGTGCCACCCACATTGGTTTTAATGTAACTTAGATATTGGGTTTCACTATGTAAAGCGCTTTGAGTCACTCGAGAAAAAGCGCTATATAAATATAATTCACTTCACATTTAATAAAAACAAAAAAAATCAAAACATTTTTTAAAATACAAATTAATAAAAAATTATTCTGCAGCCCGTTACCAATCGAGTCAGGTACCCCGGTGGGTGGGTACCACTGGGGTACCTTGTGCTCTTGTTTTTGGAGTATTTCCTGATAGGTCAATGCCTTTTTTTGCAATCCTTGACCTTCCAGCTCACCAGTTCTTCATCGTTAATTAGCTATCAATCAATCAATCAATCAATCAAAGTTTACTTATATAGCCCTTAATCAAAAGTGTCTCAAAGGGCTGCACATGTCGCCCCACACATCACATGGACGAAGATAAGACCTTCGGGACGAAAGTCCTGTCGGCTTTCAGCCCTCGGCCAAATTATTAAGCTCATTACGGGCCCAAAGTCAAAAAATTTTAATAGCTCCGACATTAAAAAAAAATATCACCAGGAAGAGTTGATGTTTCTACTAGTGGTTTCAAAAGACAAAAATCAAGAATAAGAAAGTTTGTTAGGATGGAGTTCCCCTTTTGGGAAGTTAAAAGATCTCCTCTGATTAAGGATGCAATATAGTTCCACCTTGTTGAGCTGAGCCGGAAGGCAAAGCTCTCAATTTACCGGTCGATCTACGTTCCCATCCTCACCTATGGTCATGAGCTTTGGGTCATGACCGAAAGGATAAGATCACGGGTACAGGCGGCCGAAATGAGTTTCCTCCGCCGTGTGGCGGGGCTCTCCCTTAGAGATAGGGTGAGAGGCTCTGCCATCCGCGAGGAACTCAAAGTAAAGCCGCTGCTCCTTCACATCGAGAGGAGCCAGATGAGGTGGCTCGGGCATCTGGTCAGGATGCCACCCGAGAGCCTCCCTAGGGAGGTGTTTAGGGCACGTCCAACCGGTAGGAGGCCACGGGGAAGACCCAGGACACGTTGGGAAGACTATGTCTCCCGGCTGGCCTGGGAACGTCTCGGGATCCCCCGGGAAGAGCTAGATGACGTGGCTGGGGAGAGGGAAGTCTGGGTTTCCCTGCTTAGGCTGTTGCCCCCGCGACCCGACCTCGGATAAGCGGAAGAAGATGGATGGGTGGATGGATGGATAGTTCCACCTTGTTACCTCCTTCAGCACTGGTTGATTATCTAGCATGTGGTTGTCAAGGTCATTTTAGATCAGGGGCCACAGGGAGAAAAATCTACTCCCCAGTCGGCCGGACTGGTAAAATCACGGCACGATAACTTAAAAATAAAGACAACTTTAGTTTGTTTTCTTTGTTAAAAAATGGATCAAGCACATTCTGAAAATGTACAGATCATAATGTTGTTGTTTGTTTACATTTACATGTTGCGGATAATAGTATTCTATCATTTTTTGCTGTTATTTATACTTCCTGAATAAATTATGTGATAATGTTCATCAGTCAACTCATTGGTGTTAATTTTCAATCCATCAAAATACTAAAATTATATCAATATTAAATTACAGGATGTTATTCATGTAGTTTGCTCATTTTTCTCAACTGGTTTACCAACATGTTTTTTTTTTGTTTTTGTTTTTTACATGTGTAGCGTCATCTACAAAGATACAAAGAATTGCTCTGGCAACATCAACTGGACATACTAAGCACATTTTAGCTGTTTCTTTCATTCAAAAATTTCGGCTCATTTTTATACTTAGCAAACTCATCCTGCGGGCCGTATAAAACTGTTCGCGGGCCTGATCAGGCCCCCGGCCCGTACGTTTGACACCCTTGATCTAGTGCAGGGGTCGGCAAACCGCGGCTCCGGAGCCACATGCGGCTCTTTAGCCACTCTGATGTGGCTCAGCTCCACAATCGCCGACCCCCCCCCCCCGATTGTTACGGGGGGATTCCGGTTCTCGGAGCCTCTTCCGGACATCACCAGGTGTCAACATTCTTCGATTTTCACTCGGACGACAATATTGAGGGCGTGCTGTGATGGCTTTACTTATAGCGCCCACAAAAACCTCCCTTTTTCATGACAAAAACGTCCCTTTTTGATGACAAAGAAAAAAAAAAAAAAAAGGATTCCCCCACCCCACGGGCCGCGGGACAAATTATTAAGCATTGACCGGTCCGCGGATACAAAAAGGTTGGGGACCACTGATATAAATAACTTTAACACTCTTACTAATATGCACCACACTGTGAACCCACACCAAACAAGAATGACAAACACATTTCGGGAGAACATCCTCACAGTAACACAAAATAAACCCAACACAGCAAATACCCAGAATCCTTTGCATCCATGACTAATTGACTATATTATACACCCCCGACCATCTCAACCAACGCACGGAAGGGGGGTGGGGGGGAGCGGGTTTTGGTGCTAGCGGGGTGTATAATATAGCCTGATGAGTCATGGATGCATAGGATTCTGGGTAATTGTTATGTTGCGTTTATAATGTGTTACAGTGCGGCTGTTCTCCAGAAATGTGTTTGTCATTCTTGTTTGGTATGGCTTCACAGTGTGGTGCATATTAGTAAGAGTGTTAAAATTGTTTATATCACAACCTTCAGTGTACTCTATGTCACCCAGTATGCCTTGCAGTCGTGTACGTGTATCTGCGGAAGCCACATACAACATGTTACTGTACTGGCAAGGTGTCTGTACATGTTGTAGAAGGCGTCAAAGGTAATGGCTTCATGGCACGCCCTTATTACTGTTATATGGGTGACCACCAGCAGATATTCGCGATAATGGTTGCGGCTCGCTTTGTCTTCTTAAATTTGTGAAACGGGTCAAAATGGCACTTTGAGTAGTAAAGGTTGCCGGCCCCTGATCTAGTGTATGTCGTGGTGAGAGGTTTTCTGAGTTTCTGCCAGACCGTAGTTACTTTTATTCTAAAGGTACCTTCTGCTTGCACTTTGCCTATAAATCTCTGCATCCCAGGATCACGCCAACAGGTAATATGCTTTACGTCACTTATAATGACCATTTAAACTGATTGTATATACAGTGGCACACAATTGGAGGGAAAAAGTACCTTTTGTTTAGTAAATGCTGTAGGACCATTACACAAGGATCGTATATTTTGGCATACTTGGAGAATATAACAAGAAAAACTATGCAGTAGTGACCATGTTATGAACATGAATTGCACTGTTGATTGCACTGTTTATGTATATGTGATACAATATATGTGACCATATATAATGTCACACCTACAGGGTTCTCATGTTGTTAAAGAAAAATGCATTTAGAAATGTTTTATGCTCTATGAATATATTTGATTCATATTTAATCATTCCTCACTCACCAATTAACGGCGGTAAACACGTAGCGTGGTCTTTATGTTGCATTTTGGTGAATTTTTGAAAATGTACCAAATTAGTGAATTTCAATCATTCACATTTTAGGACTACATTTAAAATAAATTAATAGAGATGTCATCAACTTAAATTGTATTCGGACTCTTTGACATGGCTGTAAGTTTTTTTTTAGTATTTATGAAGCGATACGGAGTGTTATATCCCATTATAAGCAGTTTTGGTGCCTTTTAAAATACAAATGTCACAAATAGGGAAAGTAACAATACAATTCAGCTTTAAACTAAAACACAATAATAATTTTGTGTTAATAGATGTGAAAGGAACAATTCGTTATTTGAAATATTACATAATCAGGTAGCTAACAAATATGTCACTGGTCACCAGCCAGTGCTGCACATCACCTTCTAGAGCAGTGGTTCTCAAATGGGGGTACGCGTACCCCTGGGGGTACTTGAAGGTATGCCAAGGGGTACGTGAGATTTTTTTTTAAATATTTTAAAATAGCAACAATTCAAAAATCCTTTATGAATTTATTTATTGAATAATACTTCAACAAAATATGAATGTAAGTTCATAAACTGTGAAAAAAAATACAACAATGCAATATTCAGTGTTGACAGCTAGATTTTTTTGTGGACATGTTCCATAAATATTGATGTTAAAGATTTCTTTTTTTGTGAAGAAATGTTTAGAATTAAGTTCATGAATCCAGACGGATCTCTATTACAATCCCCAAAAAGGGCACTTTAAGCTGATGATTACTTCTGTGTAGAAAAGCTTTATTTATAATTGAACCACTTGTTTATTTTTTGTTTATAATCATAGCCACCAGCAACAAGAGCTATTCGGACCAAGGAAGCGACGATTTCCCCATTCATTTGAGCACGAATGAAAGATTCATGGATGAGGAAAGTTAGAGTGAAGCACTAGAAAAACAAAAAATTAAAAAGACGATGGCAGTGGGAGCAATTCAGATGTTATTAGATTTACTAGGATAATTCTGGAAAATCCCTTATCTGCTTATTGTGTTACTAGTGTTTTAGTGAGATTATAAAGTCATACCTGAAAGTCAGAGGGGTGTGGTGACTGCTAGTGTCTCTGATGGAAGCCATGGAGGAGCCAAGAAAGTCGCAGCCGCCTCTTTTGACAGCTGCAGGAGGACGCAAGCTCCGCTCATGTCTCCCGTAAGAGCCGACTTATTACCACGCTTTTCTCACCGAAACCTGCCGGTGGACATGTGGTACAAGAACATGTTCGCTTGACCGCTCTGTTCCATATTAAAGCTTCACAACAAACAAAGAAACACCGGCTGTGTTTTGGTTGCTAAAGACAGCTGCAATCCACCGCTTTCCATCAACAGCATTCTTCTTTATAGTCTCCATTATTAATTGAACAAATTGCAAAAGATTCAGCAACAAAGATGTCCGGAATACTGTGTAATTGCGCGATGAAAAGAGACGACTTTTAGCCGTGAGTGGTGCTGGTCTTAAATGTCCCCTCCAACCAATAACGTCACAAACACGCGTCAACATACGCGTCATCATTCCGTGACGTTTTTAACAGGACACATCGCGGGGAATTTAAAATTGCAATTTAGTAAACTAAAAAGGCCGTATTGGCATGTGTTGCAATGTTAATATTTCATCATTGATATATAAACTATCAGACTGTGTGGTCGGTACTAGTGGGTTTCAGTAGGCCTTTAATGCTGAGTGCCAAGTAGGGAGGTAATAGGTCCCCTTTTTATAGTCTTTGGTATGACGCGTGCCGTAAAACCTTAGAAAACAAAGACCCTAACATAACTTACACATGCCTCTTCACTTGCGATTTGTTAGCCCATGTTTTTTTTTTTTTTTGTACTGCATAGTGTAAGGAAATATAATATTAATATTGCCATATCAAATATTTCTGCATGCTATCACTTGAGCTGCATCTTCTCTCCAGGACATTCATGGCAAATGCGGCGTTGCTATAATTAAGCCACCGGTGTATAAATATCGTTAACATGGGACGGACTTGGCTCGCAAACATCAAAACAGTGTCGCAAATAGTGAAAGAATTGCGGTTTGATCTGAGTCCAGTGGCGCCTGTAAAAGGTGCTTTCCTGGAGGCAGGCGGGAGCTGCGATGGGAGGAAAGGATTGTTGACCTCGACGGGAACACCTGCAGGTTCAGATTATTAAGTAACGAGTCCCTGGTGAGAATGCCAACCTTCCTGCCGGACGTTCTCCGTAGGAGGGGGTTGCTGATTTGGACAACATTGTAAATTACATCACATCATTTGAACGGAGTCAAGTTTTTCTTCTCCAGCGCAGTGGAGTGCCGTAATGTTACCTAATAACAAAGTCAGTAATCAAAGTCAACCTACAGTGTCTCACAAAAGTTATGAAAGTATTTTCCACGGTCAATACTACAAAACTCAAAACCAGTACAGATGGCACCTTGTGTAATTCGTAAATAAAAACAAGTGGAATTCTTTACCATTCTTGCTTGATGTACAGCTTAAGTTGTTCAACTGTCTCCGTTGGTGTATTTTAGGCTTCATAATGTGCCACACATTTTCAATGGAAGACAGGTCTGGACTACAGGCAGGCCAGTCTAGTACCCACACTCTTTTACTATGAAGCCACACTGTTGTAACACGTGGCTTGGCATTGGCTTGCTGAAATAAGCAGGGGCGTCCTTGATAACATTGCTTGGTTGGCAAAATATGTTGCTTCAAAACCTGTATGTACCTTTCAGCATTAATCGTGCCTTCACGGATGTGTAAGTTACCCATGCCTTGGGCACTAATACGCCTCCATACATCACAGATGCTGGCTTTTGAACTTTGCGCCTATGACAGTCCGGATTATTCTTTTCCTCTTCGGTCCTTTGGACACAACGTCTATAGTTTCCAAAAAATGTGGACTCGTCAGACCAGAGTACACTTTTCCACTTTGCATCAGTCCATCTTAGATGAGCTTGGGCCCAGCGAAACAGGCAGCATTTCTGGGTGTTGTTGATAAATGACTTTGGCGTTGCATAGTAGAGTTTTAACTTGCACTTACTACGGACGTAGTGACAAGCTGTAGTTACTGACAGTGGTTTTCTGAAGTGTTCCTGTGCCCATGTGGTGATATCCTTGACACACTGATGTCGGTTTTTGATGCAGTACCGCCTGAGGGATCCCGAAAGTCACGGATATTCAATGTTGGTTTTCAGCCTTGCTGCTTACGTGCAGTGATTTCTCCCGATTCTCTGAACCTTTTGATGATATTACGGAGCATAGATGGTGAAATCCCTAAACTCCTTGCAAGAGCTGTTGAGAAATGTTGTTCTTAAACAATTTGCTCATGCATTTGTTCACAAAGTGCTGACTCTCACCCCATCCTTGTTTGTGAACGACTGAGCAATTCATGGAAGCTCTTTTTATATCCAATCATGGCACCCACCTGTTCCCAATTAGCCTGTTCACCTGCGGGATGTTGAAAATAAGGGTTTGATGAGTATTCATCAACTTTCTCAGTCATTTTTGCCACTTTTGCCAGCTCTTCTGAAACACGTTGCAGGCATCAAATTCCAAATTAGCTAATATTTGCAAAAAATGATTAAGTTTTCCAGTTTCAACGTTAAGTATTTCTTCTTTGCAGTCTATTCAATTGAATATAGGTTGAAAAGGATTTGCAAATCATTGTATTCTGTTTTTATTTACGATTTACACAACGTGCCAACTTCACTGGTTTGGGGTTTTGCATATAAACACAACTTTTATTGTCTAAATAGGTGGCAACACAAGTGAATGGCAAATAATGGGGTCCTGCCTACAGTGAAGCATTGGTGCGGGCAACGTCATGGGGCTGCATGAGTGCCCTGGTCACTGGTGAGCGGTGGTTCACTGAGAGAAACATGCAAGTCTAACAATTTTGAAGCAATGCGGGATCCCTCTCCATTGAGAATCTGCTCTTTGTAGCGTACCGGTGAAGAGTATTTAATGTGAAAAGTGCTGAACAAAAATAGAGTGCCAGCAGGAGAATTGCACGGAATAGCAAAGGGAAAGATTTGCATGAAAAAGCAGAGCCTCAGGGAGAGCATTAAAACTATAAAGTGAAACAAAAAACTGAATCTCAAAATACTGCCAACCGTGTTCGTAACTCCGACAAAGATTTGTGGATGGCTTAAAATACTGCCCAGGTGATGATTAACAGCAGGTGAAAAACATAATACAAATCACACCCCCGGTGGCGCAGTAAGAAGCTGGTGCAGAACAGGAAGTGAACATTCATGTACTGTGTTATGCTATACAAGCTGTAGACTGACTACTTACTGATCAAGATCCAAATAGCAAGTGCTAAATAGTGTGTGCAAACTAAAACATTGCATGTACTACGAAACCCAAAACCAGTGAAGTTGGCACGTTGTGTAAATCATAAATAAAAACAGAATACAACCTATATTCAATTGAATAGACTGCAAAGACAAGTCACTTAATGTTCGAACTGAGAAACTTCTTTTTTTTTTTGCAAATAATCATTAACTTAGAATTTAATGGCAGCAACACACTGCAAAAAAGTTGGCACAGGGACATTTTTACCACTGTGTTACATGGCCTTTCCTTTTAACAACACTCAGTAAAGGTTTGGGAACTGAGGAGACAAATTTTTGAAGCTTTTCAGGTGGAATTCTTTCCCATTCTTGCTTGATGCACAGCTTAAGTTGTTCAGCAGTCGGGCGTCTCCATTGTGGTATTTTAGGCTTCATAATGCGCCACACATTTTCAATGGGAGACAGGTCTGGACTACAGGCAGGCCAGTCTAGTACCCGCTCCCTTTTACTTTGAAGCCATGCTGTTGTAACACGTGGCTTGGCATTGTCTTGCTGAAATAAGCAGGGGCATCCATAAAAATGTTGCTTGGATAGCAACATATGTTGCTCCAAAACCTTTATGTACCTTTCAGCATTAATGGTGCCTTCACAGATGTGTAAGTTACCCATGCCTTGGGTACTAATACACCCCCATACCATCACAGATGCTGGCTTTTGAACTTTGCGCCGAGAACAGTCCGGACGGTTCTTTTCCTTGTTGTTCCAGAGGACACAACGTCCACAGTTTCCAAAAACAATTTGAAATGTGGACCCGTCAGACCACAGAACACTTTTAAAGTTTGCATCAGTCCATCTTAGATGATATCGGGCCCAGCGAAGCTAGCAGCATTTCTGGGTGTTGTTGATAAATGGCTTTGGCTTTGCATAGTAGAGTTTTAACTTGCTTTTAGGGATGAAGCGACCAACTGTAGTTACTGACAGTGGTTTTCTGAAGTGTTCCTGAGCCCATGAGGTGATATCCTTTAAACACTGATGTCGCTTTTTGATGCAGTACCGCCTGAGGGATCCAAGGACATGAACTTTCAATATTAGGTACAATGATTTCTCCAGATTCTCTGAAACTTTTGATGGTATTACAGACCTTAGACGGTAAAATCCCTTAATTCCTTGCAATAGCGCGTTGAGAAATGTTGTTCTTGAACTGTTTGACAATTTGCTCACGCATTTGTTCACAAAGTGGTGACTCTCACCCTATCCTTGTTTGTGAATGACTGAGCATTTCACGGATGCTGCTTTTATATCCAATCATGGCACCCCCCTGTTCTCAATCATCCTGTTCACCTGTGGGATGTTCCAAATAAGTGTTTGATAAGTATTCCTCAACTTTTTCAGTCTTTTTTGCCACTTGTGCCAGCTTTATTGAAATATGTTGCAGGCATCAAGTTCCAAATGAGTTAATATTTGCAGAAAATAACAAAGTTTTCCAGTTCGAACCTTAAGTATCTTGTCTTTGCAGTCTATTCAATTGAATATAATTTTAAAAGGATTTGCAAATAATTGTATTCTGTTTTTATTTACTGTATTTAACTTCATTGGTTTTGGGTTTTGTATGTCATAGGTGCAACCAAAAGCTGTTATTGGTTTTATTAATCAGCACAGGTCCCCACAGCTACCTCCAGTATCTAAAGAAGTAAAAAGTGCATGGTTTACATTTGTGTTTCATGTACAACTCTGAGGAAGTGTCTTTGTGTGTGCAAACCACTTTGATCAGTTTTACCAACCTCACCGACAATACACAAAAGGATTTCCCCAAAACGCACATTTAACAGTGTTAATTTCACGCTCTGGGTCAGACTCTTGCTTGTAGATGTACGGTTCGATGGTAAAATCCTCAGCGTTTGCCGTTAAAAAAAACAACAAAAAAACCCGTTGTATTCCTATCTCATGATTTTTTTAGTACCCTGCGGGAAGCATACCTTGAAAATTACAAAAAAGGCTGAAAGGGCGGAGAAGCAGTATAGTAAAGGGACGAAGCTTGGAGGGGTTCATTTGGGTTTGAAAAAAGAACCTCCAAAAGGACTGGTCTATAATGTAAAATGTATGTCACATTTTGACTAAAGCACCACAGTTACAGGTTGTGTATGTAGACCACAAATGTAAATCAGAAATGGAAGCTGCTTTTATACCTACTAGAGATGCGCGGATAGGCAATTATATCATCCGCATCCGCATCACCAAAGTCGCCATCCACCCGCCGTCCACCCGAACCAACATTTTATCAGGACCGTACCCGCCCGCCAACCGCCCGGTGAAATACATCAGCGGTTATCAGCCTTTACCGCTCACAGAGCTATTTAAACCTGTTTCACAGAGTAATGATGACGATTGGAGCCGCTTACATTCCCGCGACTATCCAAAAGCGTTCATCCTGATGACAAGAATATGGGCGTGCTGTGAAGCCATTGCCTTAGACACTTTCAACAACATGTACGAACCGATTGTTGGTCCGGCAACCTGTTGTGTGCAGCTTCCGCAATTACACGTTCAAGATTGAAAGGCATACTGGGTGACACAGAGTACACTGATGGTTGTGATATAAACAACTTTAACACTTACTAATATGCGCCACGCTGTGAAGACACACCCAACAAGATTGACAACATCATCACAGTAACACAACATAAACGCAACACAACAAATACCCATAATCCTTTGTATCCGTGACAATCCTGAATATATTTTACACCCCCACGCCCCCTACCCCGCCCACCTTACCGACGCACGGGGGTGGGGTGGTGGTGTTTGCTGCTAGCGGGGTATATAACATAGTCAGGGAGCTGTCATGAAAACAAAGGATTATGGGTATTTGTTGTGTTGCGTTTATGTCGTGTTACTGTGAGGATGTTCTCCCGAAATGTGTTTGTCGTTCTTAATTAGTGTGGCTTCACAGCGTGGCGCATATTACTAAGAGTGTTAAAATTGTTTATATCACAACCATTAGTGTACTCTCTGTCACCCAGTATGACTTGCAGTCGTGTGCGTGTTGCCGCGGAAGCCACACACAACATGATGCTGGACTGACAAGTGGATCGTACATGTTGTAGTAGGCGACAAAGCCACACGGCTTCATAACACGCCCTAATACTTAATAATTGGGTGACTACCGGCAGTCATTCAGTAGAATAATAGCATCTCTTATTGTCTTCTTCGCATAATGACACAGGTCTTAAATGGCTCTTTGAATGGCAAAGAATACCGATCACAGAACCATGCATATCAAATATTTCCGGATGGTTCAACCGCCACCCGCCCGAATCTAATTAAAATCTATTTTTTCGTCATGTCAACGGCCCGATCCGCAGTTTATCCGCGGACTCCGCGGATGAGACCGCAAACCGCGCATCTCTACTACCCACTCAAAGCACCCACCTGTTCCAGAATGAGTCTGTTCAGCTGTGGAATATTCCAAATACGTTTTTGATGAGCATTCCTCAACTTTCTCAGTCTTTTTTGCCACCTGTGTCAGCTTTTTTGAGACATGTTGCAGGCATGAAATTCCAAAAGAGCTAATATTTGCAAAAATTTTACTTTTTAAAGTTCTAACGTTAAGTATATTGTCTTTGCAGTCTATTCAATTGAATATAGGTTGAACAAGTTTAGCAAATATTTGTATTTTGTTTTATTTACGATTTACACAACGTGCCAACTTCACTGGTGTTGGGTTTTGTAAATTACTTCCTGAAATGTGAATTTTTTTCTAAATTTTTGTAGACACAAGTGTGGTTTATTTTTCAGTTTAAAGGCCTACTGAAACCCACTACTACCGACCACGAAGACTGATAGTTTATATATCAATGATGAAATATTAACATTGCCAATATGGCCGGTTTAGTTTACTAAATTGCAATTTTAAATTTCCCGCGAAGTGTCCTGTTAAAAACTTCGCGGAATAATGACGATTATGTTGACGCGTGCTTGTGACGTTATTGGTTGTAGCGGACATTTAATCCCAGCACCACTCACGGCTAAAAGTCGTCTGATTTAATCGCATAACTGCATAGTATTTTGGACATCTGAGTTGCTGAATCTTTTGCAATTTGTTCAAGTAATAATGGAGACTATAAAGAAGAATGCTGTTGGTGGAAAGCGGTGGATTTCGGCCGGCTGTAGCAACACAAACACAGCCGGTGTTTCTTTGTTTGTTGTGAAGCTTTAATGTGGAACACAGTGGTCAAGTGAACATGTTTCCCTACCACATGTCAACCGGCAGGTTTCGGTGAGAAAATTGTGGTAATAAGTCGGCTCTTACCGTAAACATGAGCGGAGCTTGTGTCGTTCTTCCTGCAGCTGTCAAAGAGGCAGCTGCAACTTTCTTGGCTGTTCCATGGCTTCACTCAGAGACACTGGCGGTCACCACACCCCTCCGACTTTTAGGTATGACTTTATAATCTCACTAAAACACTAGTAACACAATTAGCAGATAAGGGATTTTCCTGAATTATCCTAGTAAATGTGTCTAATAACATCTGAATCGCTCCTGCCCTTGCCTTTTTTTTAAGTTCTAGCCCTTCATTCTCACTATCCTCATCCATGAATCTTTCATCTTCGCTCCAATTAATGGGGGAATTGACGCTTTCTCGGTCAGAATCGCTCGCGCTGCTGGTGTCTATGATTGTAATAAATGTGAGGATGTGAGTTGCCCTCACACCGGTGACGTCACGCGCACATTGGCTTCTACTTCCGGTACAGGCAAGGCTTTTTTATTAGCGACCAAAAGTTGCGACCTTTATCATCAATGTTCTCTACTAAATCCTTTCAGCAAAAATATGGCAATATCGCGAAATGATCAAGTATGACACAGAATGGACCTGCTATCCCCGTTTAAATAAGAAAATCTCATTTCAGTAGGCCTTTAAATGACACTAGCAGGGAGTGAGTGGGTTTTTTGGGGTGAGTGTTTTAATAAACAGAAGCTAACCAAACTCCAAAATTAAGCAGATTTTGTGGAGGAGGCTAATTAGTAGGGCTGTGAATCTTTGGGTGTCCCACGAATTGATTCAATATTGATTCTTGGGATCACGATTCGATAAACTATCGATTTTTTTCGATTCGATTCGATTCTCGATTCAAAAACGATATTTTTCCGATTCAAAACGATTCCGTATTCATTCAATACATAGGATTTCAGCAGGATCTACCCCAGTCTGCTGACATGCTAGCAGAGTAGTATATTTAAAAAAAAAAAGCTTTTATAATTGTAAAGGACAATGTTTTATCAACTGATTACAATAATGTAAATTTGTTTAAACTATTAAACAAACCAAAAACATGACTTATTTTATCTTTGTGAAAATATTGGACACAGTTTATTGTCAAGTTTATGAGATGCGATGCAAGTATAAGCCATTGTGACGCTATTGTTCTTTTTAAAATTTTTTATAAATGTCTAATGATAATGTCAATGAGGGATTTTTAATCACTGCTATGCTGAAATCATAACTAATATCGATACTGTTGTTGATAATATTCATTTTTATTTCACTACTTTTGGTTTGTTCTGTGTCGTGTTTGTGTCTTCTCAATTGCTCTGTTTATTGCAGTTCTGAGTGTTGCTGGGTCAGGTTTGGTTGTGGAATTGGATTGCATTGTTTTGGTATTGTTGTGTACACTGCAAAAACTGAAATCTAAGTAAGATTAAATATCTCAAATAATGATCTCAGTAAGATATTACAGGTTGTAGCTGAGATGTCATGACCTATATTGAGTAAAACATGCTTGAAACTAGAATATCAACTGTTGCAAAGCTGTGTCAACAACACCCACAAGTATAAAAGTACTTTTTTAAAGTAATAATTTCTTTCTTTATGTCAAGATAATGCCACTAGCATTTACTTAATTGAGGAATATTTTTCATCATATTGAGCAAAAAGGTCTCATATTTTTTTTCTACCAAGAAAAGTGCACCTGTTATTAGTGAGAATATACTTATTTTAAGGTATTTTTGATTCATTGAGGTTAGCTAATTTTACTTGTTTTGGAAAGACTTGACAAGCCAAATTGTCTTGTTCTATTGGCAGATAATTTTGCTTAGTTCAAGTAAAATACCCCTCATTTTTGTATTTTGTTTCTTCTTGTTTTTGAAGACTGACTTTTTGCAGTGTAGTGGTTGGTTGGATTGATTAAAAAAAAAAATGATGTAAAAAAAAAAAGAGAATCGATTCTGGATCGCACAACGTATTCGATTCGATTCGAATCGATTTTTTCCCACACCCCTACTAAATAGCACAAAAAAAAAAATCATGCCCTTGCAGGTGAACCGTTAAGTCGAGGTCTGTTTCGTCACGGTGTTTGCAGGCCCACTTTATTCCATGTTGTAAACTAAAGTACACTTAAAAAGTCAATTTAGGTCAATTTGAAACGTTTTAGTGCTCGATGAAGATGCTGTTCCACCCAAAGCATTGTGGTGCAGCTGGTGGCCATGGCAACAGTGTTTAAATGCAACAGTGGGATGTACATATGTACTTACAGTTTGGACCCGTGCCGTTGAAGCTCAATGGCGGGGTAAGAAGGGTTGGGGGGTGGGGGGGGATTACAGGTCAGCAGTGCTCACAGCTGAGACTTTATGGCGAGATTTACACCCTGTGAGATTTTACAAGCGGGGGAGGGGAGGGGGAGCAGGGTTTTGTCAACCCCTTCGTTGAACAAAGTGGAACAGGTTATTCTTATCCTCCTCAATTTCATATTGAGGAAATCCAGAGAGTCACACTTTTGACACCTGTAATACACCAGGAGGTAACACGTTTGCCCAGTGCAGGAGGCAATTTATCTTTTCAATGTCAAATACACTGGGAGGGAGGATGAAACAAAGGTTTGACCTGATTGGCTATGAAACAGTCTCACATTTGAGCCCCAGTTGGGAAAGAGGAAGGTTACGTGCGGGGGTTGGGGGGCAGGGGGGTGTGTGTTTGGCACACACAAGGACAGATGCACCGCGCTTTGATTTATCTGTCTGACTCGCCGTCATTCCCAGAGAGCCTCTGTGCGGCTACATCCACGCTTGTCCAGAACAAACACACATTAATTGGCCCATTAATTACAGGAGTGAATTCAATGGGGTCAGGGTTCTGGGTAAGAGGACCGCTTTGATTGTGGATGTTGTTCCGCCTTTTGTTGTGTGGCATGTATGTTTGTATGTTGGGAGAGCTGCCATGCCAGCAACCTGAGGGTTCCTGGTTCAATCCGCACCTTCTACCAACCTCGTCACGTATGTTGTGTCCTTGAGCAAGACACTTCACCCTTGCTCCTGATGGCTCGTGGTTCACCATCAGTGTGTGAATGTGTGTGTGAATGTGGAAATAGTGTCAAAGCGCTTTGAGTACCTTGAAGGTAGAAAAGCGCCTTACAAGTTGTGACAGTCTTAAGCCGTCGTCGTGTGGGTTGAATGGACCGCCCAGGACGGACATCTCTCTTGAGCAGGTTTGACTTTTTTATTCTTTCAATAACAAGCTTGTCTTTAGGTCTGGTTGCCTTTCAGCTCCTTCCCCTCCTGCTCGCTCCTCGCTCTCCTTCAGTCGGTCGCGTCGTTGTCGTGCGCTCTTTTGCTTCCACTCCTTGTTCTCTGCTGCAGTCTCTCCAACTCCTTTTTCGATCTCTCCTCCTTCTCCCCTTTTATACGGCAGGAGGAGATGAATTAATTGTGTGCCGGTGTGTATGCCACGCACCTGATTTAGATTGTGGCGGCGTCGCTCCCAGCAAGCCCCGCCTCTCCGCTCCGCCGCATTCTCCGCATCCTTGCCGCCATCTTGGGCAGGGCTGCAGCGTGCCCCGCCCCGCCGTTGGCCTGTTGACTCCGCCTTTCCACAAAAGTATAATCTATTTACGATTTACCGTTTGTATGTCTGTAAAAACGTGTGAGAAGAACGGGGTGTAGGTTTGTACGGTATACCGGTATTAGTATAGTACCGTGATACTAAAGAATCATATTCGCTACTATACCGCCTCTGAAAAGTAGCGGTCCGTAAGTAAGTTTCTTACAAGTATCATCCCTGCATCTGAAGTGCATCTCTATATTCCTTCAAAACCGCTCTAAAACAACACCTCCAGACAACTTCAACACTTTACTAATATCCTCTTCCATTCACATCCCATCTCCCCGGATTATAAATAACCTAATGTAAATAACCAAATGTACTTCTAATGTGTTTACTTGCTCTTATGCTATCTGAACTCACTATATTCTCTGCCGCCTGTACATATCCTACTAAGTAAGACCTACACTGTTTCAAAGTCCATATTTCTTTTGATGCAATTGTTGATGACTGAAGCACTGATATCAACCAAAGCTCCTCATCCCACCCTCCGGATTGTAAATGTAAATAATTCAATGTACATACTATGATGATTAACTTGTGTGACGTCTGTATTATGCTGATAGTATATATTTGTACCATGAATTGATTAACGTGGACCCCGACTTAAACAAGTTGAAAAACTTATTCGGGTGTTACCATTTAGTGGTCAATTGTACGGAATATTTACTGAACTGTGCAATTTACTAATAAAAGTATCTATCAATCAATCAATCAATGCAGGACGAGGAATAGTTAAAACATCAATCAATCATCAATCAATGTTTATTTATACAGCATTAAATAACAAGTGTCTCAAAGGGCTGCACAAGCCACAATGACATCCTCGGTTCAGAGCCCACAAAAGGGCAAGAAAAAAACTCACAACCCAGTGGGATGTCAATGTGAATGACTAAGAGAAACCTTGGAGAGGGCCGCAGATAAATGCTTCTACCGAGGTAGCATCTCTAACTGTTACCGGGAGGGCATTCCATAGTACTAGAGCCCAAATAGAAAACGCTCTGTAGTCCGCAGACTTTTTTTGGCTCTGGGAATCACTAATAAGCCGGATTTCTTTGAATGTAGATTTCTTGCCGGGACATATGGTGCAATCCAATCAGCAAGATAGGATGGAGCTAGACTGTGTAGTTTTGTGTACGTAAGAAGTAAAACCTTTAAGTCACATCTTAAATGCATAGGAAGCCAGTGCAGATGAGCCAATACATGTCATGTCTATGTGATCATGTTTTGTTTTAGTCATGTTCTGTTTGTTTTTTGGCCACTCAGTTCCTGTTTTTGCACTTCCTGGTTTGTCTTGTCACCATGACTACCCATTAGTTTTCACCTGTCCTCATGTCTCAAACCTGTTTTCACTTATCATGTCACAGCTATTTAAGCCTGTCGGTTTCTGTTGTTCGTCCTGGCAACATCACCTCCCTCTCACCGTCTACCACCTTCTATGCCTTCCATGCCAATGATCCAAACCCCTTGTCTTTTTCCAAGTAAGTTTTTTGTTATTCATGCCATTGTGCGCGCATTTTGTTTGTCCCTGATTTTAGTTATAGTGTTAATAAAAAAGAAGTACTTACATTCACGTCTTACCCGTGCCATCTTTCCTTTGCCTTTTGGGAAAACAAACCCCATAGTCCATAGACGTGACAATATAGGCCTAATATGATCAAACTTTCGGGTTCTTGTCAAAAGTCTAGCAGCCGCATTTTGTACCAACTGTAATCTTGTAATGTTAGACATAGGGAGACCCGAAAATATTACAATACAGTAATCGAGACGAGATGTAACAAACGCATGAATAATGATCTCAGCGTCGCTAGTGGACAAAATGGAAAGATGCTTCACTACAAACCGTAGTTCACTGGCGTCAAATTTGTAAACAAACACCATTGGTGGATCTACACCTGACATCCACTGTAATGATACCAAGTACAGTGTACCGATATTAAATCCAATGTTTTTCTTTTTCTAGTAGAGATAAAATCGATCGATTTCCTTTTGAAATGATGTTGGATCGATACCTATCTCTAAAAAAATGCAAACGTGCCGAGCACAGATCAATGTAACTAAAATCCTGCCTTATAAATCGATGTTTTGATTACACCCCTAATTCAAACAGTGTTTTTGTCAAACTGTGTGTAATATTATAGTGGCCAAAAATATTAAATGTAATTGTTAAATAAAACTTCTGCCTTGTTTGTAATGAATACTTAGGTCTTCTATGCTTCTACATTTTAATATTTGTCATTATGGTGGTACTTGGAGAGCAAAGTGTTTTCTGAGGTTGTACCAGTGGTGGTGTGTTCACAGGGACCAAATCCCTTTTTGGGATCCAGCCGGGAACATGTGCAAATTGGTTTTCATCGGGTTGAAAGTGTTACATTGCACTAAAAACCTAAACTATTGAACAGTTGTTTCCCATAAATGTGTTTCATATGCATCAAATTAAATTCAAGTCTGCTTAAAAAAGTATAAAAAAAAACATTAGGAATAAATAAAACAGTATTTTTATAAAACATACATACACACCATACAATTCTGTTTGTAGAAGTTTGGGATCGTTTTTTTGCCATCCTAACACAGAAAATGCACTTCTATTATTATTATTATTAATATTATTATTAATCAATCAATGTTTATTTATATAGCCCTAAATCACAAATGTCTCAAAGGACTGTAAAAACCACTACGACTACAACATCCTCGGAAGAACCCACAAAAGGGCAAGGAAAACTCACACCCAGTGGGCAAGGAGAATTCACACCCAGTGGGACGCCAGTGACAATGCTGACTATCAGAAACCTTGGAGAGGACCTCAAATGTGGGATGGATGGATACATGAGCAAAGATTAACTGCGCATTTTAACACTATTTCCATGATTGTGATATGAGGTGGCCAATTTTGTTTCAAAACAGAACTTTGGATATAGCCAAGGTAACTTGTTGGTATTGCAGGGACAAACGTTATCATTGGCGCACTTAAAATACCATCTTAAAGCGAAACACGTACTGGAGGATGGTGCCGATAGCATGAATGCTGCATCGACATCAAGCAGAGGACAACAAACTATGAATACTGCGTCAATGTTGTCAGCCAAAGTACCACAGACCAGGTGGACAGCCACCACATGCAAACCACTTAACATCAGTGAAGACCAAGGGTTGCAAGAAGATGTCATTCATATCACCATAGCGGATCCGTCGTACAATACCTTGGAGAGGTACAATAACATTTTATTGATGATTTAATTAAGGAACCAATTAATTTAGTTGATCTTTTTAGCACAACATAACTATGCATTGTTTTTCATCCGTTTTTTATGAGTCCCTTCTTTCGCAGATGATTTGGTTAGTACCTATTTTTCTAATCAGCCTGACCTAAGCCTTAGGTTTATGTGTTAAAAATATTAACAGCCTTTGAGATTAACACATGGTTCCACATAAGGTTGTAAACTGTAGGTAGAATAGATATAATTATTGAATACGATTAAAATAAAGAATACGATTTCTAATTATGTGTTAATACCGGGTCCCTCTGTAGTGGAACGGTTGGGCCTCGAGTTTAAAAAGTTTAAAGGGGAACATTAGTTTATTTTTCGAAGTTTTTTTCAAAATTTTATCCGTCCCGGAATATCCCTAAAAAAAAACTTTAAATTGCTTGATTTTCGCTATTTGCTTAAGCCATTTCCCTGTGACGTCACATAGCGATTCCAATACCAACAATGGCGAATAGCACAGCAAGATATAGCGACATTAGCTCGGATTCAGACTCTGATTTCAGCAGCTTAAGCGATTCAACAGGTTATGTATTGAAACAGATGGTTGGAGTATGGAGGCAGATAGCGAAAACGAAATTGAAGGAGAAATTGAAGCTATTGAGCCAATAGCTATTGACGCTATTCGGCCATCTTTGCGTTAGCATCGCCGGTAAAATGTGCAGACCAACTGATCAGGACTTTCGCATTGACACTAGAGCAACTTATGTCCGTCGATTAGTAAGTGTTTGTTTCGAATTAAATGTGGGTGGAAGGAAACACTGGATGTAAATTTAGTTTCAAATGTACATACAGGTAGCCTAATTAGCATGTTAGCATCGATTAGCTGGCAGTCATGCCGCGACCAAATATGTCTGATTAGCACATAAGTCATAAGTAACTCCAACAACACTCACCTTTGTGATTTCGTTGACTTTATCGTTGGGAATGCATCTGCTTTGAGTGTCGCAGGATATCCAGACATTTTTGCCATCTCTGTGCCTTCTCTGTCGTAGCATCGCCGGTAAAAACCAAACGCGGGACTTTTGCATCTCTT
Organism: Nerophis ophidion; assembly: GCF_033978795.1. Taxonomy (NCBI): domain Eukaryota; kingdom Metazoa; phylum Chordata; class Actinopteri; order Syngnathiformes; family Syngnathidae; genus Nerophis; species Nerophis ophidion. The sequence continues at coordinate 15,572,310 of NC_084619.1, forward strand.
GACACTGGAGCAATTTAAAGCCTTCGATTGGTAAGTGTTTTTTTGGCATTAAATGTGGATGGAGGGAAAGGCTAGATGTAAATATAGCTACAAATGAGGCATAACGCTGCAATATGTACACACAGCTAGCCTAAATAGCATGTTAGCATCGATTAGCATGCCATGCTTGAATCCGTCCCTGATCGTGTTGTTACACCCTCCGACAACACACCGACGAGGCATGATGTCTCCAAGGTATCGGAAAACAGTCGAAAAAACGGAAAATAACAGAGCTGATTTGACTCGATGCGTCTGATGTGGGAGGGAAAAATGGCGTTGAGTACCGAAGTGACGTCACGTTCTGACGTCGTCGCTCAGAGAGCGATAAACAGACAGGCGTTTAATTCGCCAAAGTTCACCCATTTAGAGTCCGGAAATCGGTTAAAAAAATATATGGTCTTTTTTCTGCAACATCAAGGTATATATTGACGCTTACATAGGTCTGGTGATAATGTTCCCCTTTAAGAACTCTTGGTATAAATAATCCAAATCACCCCAAAATCAAATCACTAGTTTCTTATCCAATTTCCTATCCTACTCATACATGTTTTAGTTATTTATTGCAGGATTAAATAAACGGTATGAACCCTCTTATCAGACATCCACTGTCTTTGCCACTGTGGGTGGAGTTGAAGCACATAGAGAAGTTAAGCTTTGGGACGTACGTAACGTAGTAGAAATGATCCAAATCACCCCCAATATCTGATCACTTATTCTTTATCCCATTTCTGACATTTCCTGAAAGTTTCATCAAATGCACACGAACAGACAGACAAACCCCGGCGATCACATAACCTCCTGGCGGAGCTCGAAAATGGTTCCTTCAATTCTTGCCAGTGCTCTACAAACCCAAGTGTCGCGTGTCACCTGGCCAGTATGTCGCCGGGCAGAGGGCGCGTGGCCTTTTTTACTCTTCTCGGGTTTTACAGTTCACACCATGGCTGCAGTTATTCTAACAATGGACTTTCTACGGCTCCGAAGCGTCTAGCACTAGTCTTGGGTCACTTTTAAGGTGACGGCAGAGAAATGCTGAGAATGTAAATACTTTCAAAGGGCACTTTAGATCCTGCCGGCCCGGATTGAAGCGGTAAGCTCTGTTTATGGGTGACGTTGCCTTGGCCAAAAGAAGGAGGGAGGACGCCGAGAGCTGCAGGGTGGTTGGCAGTGGTAGGTTTTTGACACTGTGTGTGTGGGGGGTGAACTGTGGACACTCTTGTGATTTGGATAACATCGGACTGTCTTCCCCGCAGGATGAATTTGAGGACCAGTCATAGACAATTTAGAGTGAAAAGCAAATTCTATTTTCACTCGCATATAAAACATTCTACATTGTATTGTTTCCCTGGCTTCGAGGCTCTCCCAAAGGACAGTGCAGCGAAGACACAACAAACTCCCTTCTAGTCTCTCATAGACACACACCTGTTGTTGTTGTTGACTTTGGACTGACTGGCAAGAACTCCGCGGAACAGAGACACACATACATGCATCCACAAAAAAATTTAGGCCACACACACATCCCACCCCCCATTCAACACCCTTGATGCGAATCCCTTTGGGGTAATGGAAGGCTGAGCACCGCCTGAAGAGCTGCATACTGCCACCGTGGCCCCCACTCCTTACCCTCTGTTGCAAGTTTCAAGGTGTATGTTGTAATATGTATATGGGCTTTGTTATGGAGGTTTTTTCCCACTCCAGACTGGGTCCCCTTAGGAGTCCAATCTAGATTGTATTTTGTTTATTCATCCTCCCCCAGCGTTTACCTTTTTCCCATCTTTTCCCATCCTTGTGGCGACCCATCAGCATTCCTTTTTTTGATTGATTGATTGATTGATTGATTGATTGATTGATTGATTGATACTTTTATTAGTAGATTCCACAGTTCAGTACATATTCCGTACAATTGACCACTAAATGGTAATACCTGAATAAGTTTTTCAACTTGTTTAAGTCGGGGTCCACATTAATCAATTCATGGTACAAATATATACTATCAACATAATACAGTCATCACACAGGTTAATCGTTGTAGTATATACATTGAATTATTTACAATCCGGGGGGTGGGATGAGGAGCTTTGGTTGATATCAGTACTTCAGTCATCAACAGTTGCATCAACTGAGAAATGGACATTGAAACCGTGTAGGTCTTACTTAGTAGGATATGTACAGCCAGCAGAGAACATAGTGAGTTCAGATAGCATAACAACAAGTAAATACATTAGAAGTACAATTGATTATTTACATTAGGTTATTTACAATCCGAGGAGACGGGACGTGAATGGAGGAGGATATTAGTAAAGGGTTGAAGTTGCCTGGAGATGTTGTTTTAGAGCGGTTTTGAAGGAATATAGAGATGCACTTACTTTTATACCTGTTGGGAGTGCATTCCACATTGATGTGGCATAGAAAGAGAATGAGTTAAGACCCTTGTTAGATCGAAATCTGAGTTTAACGTGGTTTGTGGAGCTCCCCCTGGTGTTGTGGTTATGGCGGTCATTTAAGGAAGTAGTCTGACATGTACATCGGTATCAGGGAGGTGTAGCGGATTTTATAGACTAGGCTCAGTGCAAGTTGTTTTACTCTGTCCTCCACCCTGAGCCAGCCCACTTTGGAGAAGTGGGTTGGAGTAACCCTGCACACTGTTTGTTTGTCTGATTTTGGACAGTTTTGTGCTGAAAACAAAGTTTTGTTGTACTTGTGCAATGACAATAAAGACCTACCTACCTACCTACCAGCCAGAGAGACTGCGGAACACACAAAGGCGTAGTAGTCATATAGCCTTGCCATCTACTGTATTATTCTATCCTTGCCCGTGACCAGTTTGGGCACATTCATCTGTGTCCATGCTAATGGCGTGCTAGGGAGCAGCACACCCACACTGGCCTGATATTATACAGATGGTAGTACGTAGGACCTTAGTGTAATCTGTTATGCACGGTGTGTTATATGAAGCATAAGAGCCCCTCAGGGCGGCAGCACACCCAGAGTGGATTCTCTCTGACCTCAAATATTTGGTCGGCAAAATGAACCAGGGTTTATTCAAAGTAGTTCTTTCAGCCTGTCCTGTTCACTTATTGGATAATGCAGTAATGAAACACCCCGCACTCTGTAAACATAGGAAGAGAGCAATCCGGATGAATAATGCAGCCAAAAGTCCGGATGAGACTGCGAAAATTCCAACCCGCCAAGACTAATACCGACATCTATTAGGGGCTGGGAATTTCTTAAGGCAAACGGACACGCAGAAACAGCTGGCATCGGAACACGGCAAGACATTCATCTGATTCACAGTTGAATATAGATTTATCGTCTTCACTGCGGAAAAATGCAAATTCCAATCATATCATCACCCCTTCCATTCTCTTCTGAGCAGTTGTTAAAGTCAATGAGCTCTTAAAAGTCATCACTGAAGATGGGGTAGGGATGTGGCGGTTGTAAAACAGACACCCAAGGGACTGCATTGGCGGTGTCTCTGTCGACATCCGTCGTCTGCATTTCCTGTGTTTGCCCACAGCAAACTTTGCGGAAGTTTGCTGAAATAGCTCTAAAATTACTACATTGCTCATCAGTCTCTTTTTTTTAGGGACCGAATGTCCCTTTGTTTTTGTTTGTTTTTTTGTTTTTTGTCCTGTCCAGCCACTCAGGCGTATCATAATGTTATCGGCTGTACACATTTACTTTGCAAAAGAGAAGTGTGGGATACTTCTCTTGTTTCCCTATTTATATTTGACTTTATTTAAATGGTTTCATAATATTATTTGGTGCAGCCGGGCCGGAACAGGAGGGGAAATACAGAGAAAAAAAAGAAGACACGGGGAAATTGTGGGGACAAGAGAGGGATAAGACAGAGGGACAAAAACAACAACAGCAAACACAACAACAACAATAACAACAACAACAATAGAAAAATATTAGCAAATAGGATATGTACAAATATGATGGTAAAAGTGATAGCGAATAAGTAGTTAGTGAAATAAATAATAATACAGAAATGACAATGAACATTATTACACTACAAATAGAGTAATACAAATACCAATAGAAAATAGCTAGATAGATACATAGATGGATGGATGGATGGATAGATGGATAGAATTGAGATTGAATTTAAAAAGAAAAAAGTAAATAATGGGGTTATAAATGGAAACAAAATAGAAACATATTACAATAAGAATAAAAATAAAAAGAAACAATGGGAATAAAAATATAACAGTAAAATAAGAATATAACAAGAGACACTAGGCTAGAAAAAGAGATACAAAAAAAAGCACTATTATAAATAATAACAATTACCTCTATTATGAACAATACAATTGTTCAGATGCTACAATACATTTATGTAATGATAATTTGAACTACAAAATAAAGCAGATAAGTGGAGGGGAAGAAAGAGAAACCAACTATATTAACCTTGTAGATTGTTATACTTTGTCAGTGTGCGATGGGTTACCCAGTTTCCCCTAGGGCAACAATGTTAATATATGTTTGATGAAACTTGATTATATGCATGGGTTTGTATATGTACTGGTATATGTACAGAATGTGTATATGTATGTTTGTACAGTAAATATATATGTACAGAATGTGTATATGCATGTTTGTACAGTAAATATATATGTACAGTATGTGTATATGTATGTTTGTACAGTGAATGTATATGTACATGTATGTGTATATGTATGTTTTTATAGTGACTGTATATGTACAGTATGTGTATATGTATGTTTGTACAGTAAATATATATGTACAGTATGTGTATATGTATGTTTGGACAGTGAATGCATATGTACATGTATGTGTATATGTATGTTTGTACAGTGAATGTGAGTGTGGATGTACGAACTTTGAGTATGTAAGTATGTGCTGTATTTGTGTATGTATGTGGGAGCGTATGTGACGTGCCGTCAGGGGAGGCAAGTAAGGCAGTGCCTCACCTGCAACCAGGTGGCTTAACCTTGAGATGTTCCAAAACGAAGTAATAAAATAAAATACATTTTAATATTTCTCTTTTGGATTATGCTTTCTATGTGATTTTGGTGTGGTTCCTGTATATTTTGATAATTTTCATGGTCAAAATCGCGGAAATTCCATGTTTCCTGATCAAAACGACGCAGCAGACAAGACTTGAGGCAGACACAGGCGGTGCCTCCACGGCTACACACAGTGTGTATTGGGCGTGAGCGTGCGAGGGTGCGCATGCTTGTTGCCACGGGGGAAAGGCAGGTCATGAGGCAGCAAGTACCTCTGCCTCCAGGTAGGGGGCGATATATTGTCAACTTGCAGTTCAATGCCTCAGCAGTACTCTGACTCGCCACATTTGGAGAAGTGGGGTCGCTTAAGCTAGCAGACACACGTCTGTGCAGAGGAAGCCAGCATTTTTTTATTTTCTTTTTTTTTTTTTAACTGTATTATAACAAACATGGCATTTTTATTAGAGTAAGCCAGCGTTTGTGGGTGTTTTTTGTCAGATGCAAAAATATTGTTTAATTTCTTGGAATGAAATATGGATGATTATATACTGTATCCAAGATTAAATACTTCTCTAAAATGGACTTTAAGACAAAACGAATGCGATCATACAAAGTATGTTTTCATGGAGGATAGCTCTTGCTGCTTCAGATACACATACAGAAAGGTCAATTACACTCACAATACTTGATTTATTTTTTTAAAAGCAAATGGGACCAACAAGTATTTAATAATACCTTTATCAAATAGTTTTTGGACCTATTTATTATATCATAATATCATTATGATAACGTTTTTGTGAAAGTGAATAACTCCCTTTTTTCCTGTTACTCTAATGTGCAACCTAAACCAACAATGATTAGAGCTGCACATGTGAATTTAAGTAAAAGAAAAAAAAGATATGTATGCCTCACCTGGTGTTTAGTTCACCGCATGCCACTGGTACCTATGTGCGTATGAATGAATAACTGAGTGTATGTGCACTGCAAAAAATTTAATCTAAGTAAGATTAAATATCTCAAATAAGGGTGATATTTGCTTATTTATGTCTAATAAGATAATTCTTCTCACTAAGCAGATTTTATGTTAGTGTTTTACTTGTTTTAAGGGTTTTGGTCTTAAATGACCTCAGTAAGATATTGCAGCTTGTAACTGAGATTTTATGACCGATATTGAGTAAAACATGCTTGAAACTAGAATATCATTTGATGCAAAGTTGTGTCAACACTCACAAGTATAAAACTACTTTTTTAAAGTAACAATTTCTTACTTCAAGCATGGAAATATAAATCATGATGCCGAGCGCATATCATTATGTCAAGATAATGCCACTAGTATTTACTTATTTAAGAATATTTTTCAACATATTGAGCAAAAAGGTCTCTGTTTTTTTTCTACCAAGAAAAGTGCACTTGTTATTAGTGAGAATATACTTGTTTTAAGGTATTTTTTGGATTCATTGAGGTTAGCTGATTTTACTTGTTTTGGAAAGTCTTGACAAGCCGAATTTTCTTGTTCTATTGGCAGATAATTTTGCTTAGTTTAAATAAAATACTTCTCATTTTTGTATATTTTTTTCTCATTTTTGAAAACTGACTTTTTGTACGATATTTCAGGCTCTTAAATGACCACCTGTGTCCCTTTGTGTCGTCTCTCACTTAGTCTCATCCATGTTTGAGCCCTCTACAAACCAATGTTCTTTACGTTTGGTCGGCGTCTAATTGTTTCTCTGCTTAATTAGAGATGTTACCCAGCATGCATCATGCATTCATGCATTGAGGCCATCTATGCTCACACCCTTGCTTTGCGGTGAAGCTACTTTGCCATCTAGTGGTTGCAAAAAAAAAAAGAAAAGCTTCATGGAAACTTCCGCCAAGAGGCTGTAGGTGCAATATCGGCCAAGTGAGCAGTGTCTTATGGCGGCTGCAGCGTCAGCCGTCTCTTTATACCACCCTGAATATTTAGATGGCTGGGAGTTAAAGGGGAGCATTGTGTGCCAGTCAGAATGGTAAAACGCTAAGCTGCATTTGAGCCCCTGCCAGGCAGCTGTCGGCTTTGCCGTTCTCTTCCTGCCCCGTCCTCTCCTCTTAACCCTCAGTAAACAACTGGAACAAATCCTATTTTATTGAAGCTTTTTACAAAGTGCAAGGGATCTCAGCAAGCTCCAGTGGCCCGGGCTTCCTCCTGAGCGTGTGCAGTGTCCTTAGATGGCATTCGGCTTGGGCAGTAACAAGCGTGTGTGCCTCGTTATTGACAGTAATGGCAGCCTTAATGAGGAGCAAGTGAAGCTGTGTTTTTTTTTTTTTCTGACATTCCAAACAAGAAGCACACACTTTATTTTTCTCACAAATGTTGCCCACTAGTTAGCAGGAAAGTCTGCATCAGTGTAAATTCACTAATTATCTGTTAGGCATAAAACGGTCACTTTAATGGAAGTGGAGCTTCAAATTTGTGGTTTGGAGGCTTGGATTTCAATTTATTATAAAAGCAGCTTTCTGACAGCATAATTATGCTGTATATCCAACTTTTCTTGAGAAATATGTGCACAGTTGTTGACGCTTTACCTGTAATTGCAATCCTTTCTGTGTATCCCAATATTATATTTAAAACTTAAAGGTGCGTGCGTGTGTGTGTGCGTTTGCACGTGCGAGTGTGTATGTGTGTATATACATTTATATTTATAGTCGAGGGTTCTGTGGTTTATCCATTAATTATACAGTGCTCATTAAATGGTAAATGGGTTATGCTTGTATAGCGCTTTTCTACCTTCAAGGTACTCAAAGCGCTTTGACACTATTTCCAAATTCACCCATTCACACACACATTCACACACTGATGGCGGGAGCTGCCATGCAAGGCCCTAACCACGACCCATCAGGAGCAAGGGTGAAGTGTCTTGCTCAAGGAGACCACGGACGTGACGAGGTTGTTAGACAGTGGGGATTGAACCAGGAACCCCAACCGCGCCATGCTGTCCCCGTTACCGGGGTCCAGTGGAATATAGGTTATCATCCCTACAGTGGCCTAGTGGTTAGTGTCCACCCTGAGATCGGTAGGTTGTGAGTTCAAATCCCGGCCGAGTCATACCAAAGACTATAAAAATGGGACCTATTACCTCCCTGCTTGGCACTCAGCATTAAGGGTTGGAATTGGGGGTTAAATCACCATAAATGATTCCCGGGCTCACCTCCCAGGGGGTGATCAAGGGTGATGGGTCAAATGCATGGAATAATTTCGCCACACCTAGTGTGTGTGTGAGAATCATTGGTACTTTAACTTTACAAGCCTGTTTCGCAAAACAGGCTCGTAGCCTCTTGAGTGTTTTCCTGACCCATACTTGCCAACCCTCCTGGATTTTCCGGGAGACTCCTGAAATTCAGCGCCTCTCCCGAAAACCTCCCCGAATAAATTTTCTCCCGAAAATCTCCCAAAATTCAGCCGGAGCGGGAGGCCACGCCCCCTCCAGCTCCATGCAAACAAGAGTGGGGACAGCCTGTTTTCACGTCAGCTTTGCCACTATATAAACAGCTTGCCTGCCCAATCACGTTACAACATCTACAGATTTTAATAAAAAAACTGCACACACAAGGAGACGAAGCGGAAGAACGAGGAAGTTAAAGCCGTCTGTAATAGAGTGATCTATGTTGTCTGTTGCCATCTCCTGGTGAATGTAGGCTATAGCGTTATGGGGTGGATTTTTGATTGGCCAAGGATTTACGTGGTGTTGCGCACCTGACGGCAAGTGAGGGAGTCTGTTCTGAAGCCCACAGTAAAGAGACGTAACTTCATCACCTCGCCTGGTTATTGAGTACACTTAGTAGAACAACTGTGTTTTTATTACTGTGTAAATGATAGGTGCCGTCCGAAATTCAACTATTTCTTTTAATTATATATATATAATAAAATAATCATATATAGCTAGAATTCACTGAAAGTCAAGTATTTCATACATATATATACTTATATATATATATATATATATGTGAAATATATATGAAATACTCGAGTTGGTGAATTGTATATGTAAATATACTCCTCCCCTCTTAACCACGCCCCTGCCACAAACACGCCTCCTTCCCACACCAGACCACGCCCCCTGCCCCCCACCTCCCGAAATCGGAGGTCTCAAGGTTGGCAAGTATGTCCTGACCTAACACATATATATATATATATATATATATATATATATATATATATATATATATGTGTCTTGATTGGATTATCCAGAGAATAGTGCTCGATACCGTGGTAGAGCGCAATATGTAGGTGTGGGAAAAATCACAAGACTACTTCATCTCTACAGAACTGTTTCATGAGGGGTTCCCTCAATCATCAGGAGATTTTTTTTTTTTTTTTTCCCTGATGATTGAGGGAACCCCTCATGAAACAGTTCAGTAGAGATGAAGTAGTCTTGTGATTTTTCCCACACCTACATGGATGTATATATATATATATATATATATATATATATATATATATATATATATATATATGTATATGTATATGTACATATATGTATATGTATATGTGTGTATATATATATATATATATATATATATGTATATATATATATATATATATATATATTTTTTTTTATATATTTTTTAATTTGTTTATGTATTTATTATTTATTTTTTTTCCGTTGTATTGATCGTCTGGATCGATGCACATAATGTTGTGACCGGATGAATCTATTATCATCCTAAAAGGTGATTTCCGACCGTGTGGTGACAGTATTCATAATAATATATATTTAACAGTGTACATTTTACTATCCCCCCCCCAAAAAAAAAATTACCATACTTTTGAGGGGGTAGGTCGTGCAACTTGGGAATGCCTCCACAAATAAACATATTGCAAACTGACGCAGGAAGTAGGTTATAAATGTGACTGTGTCGCAAATTGTACACAATATTCACACCACAGAGTAGCCAATACATATTATCTCGACCACTTGAAAGTCATCTTAAGTCCCATTTTAAAGTGCAAAAATCAATTCAAAGTACTTCAAGACACAAACAAACAGACAATACCTCAGCTCAGTCATCGCGTTATCCGATTAACATTTAGCATTTTTACCTTTTTATCCCTCATATGTCTTCATATTTGAACAAATAGTCAAACAGTTTAAGAACAACGTTTCTCAAAGTTCAATTGCAAGAAATTTAGGGATTTCAATATCTACGCTCCATAATATTATCAAAAGGTTCAGAGAATCTGGAGAAATCACTCCACGTAAGCGGCGTGGCCGGAAACCAACATTGAATGACCGTGACCTCCAATCCCTCGGACGTCACTGTATCAAAAAACGACATCAATCTCTAAAGGATATCACCACATGGGCTCAGGAACACTTCAGAAAACCACTGTCACTAAATACATTGTGTCGCTACATCTGTAAGTGCAAGTTAAAGCTCTACTATGCAAAGCGAAAGACATTTATCAACAACATCCAGAAACGCCACCAGCTTCTCTGGGCCCAAGATCATCTAAGATGGACTGATGCAAAGTGAAAAAGTGTTCTGTGGTCTGACGAGTCCACATTTCAAATTGTTTTTGGAAATATTCGACATTCCCAAATGGGGAAGCGAACCATCCAGACTGTTATCGACGCAAAGTTCAAAAGCCAGCATCTGTGATGGTATGGGGGTGCATTAATGCCCAAGACATGGGTAACTTACACATCTGTGAAGGCACCATTAATGCTGAAAGGTATATACAGGTTTTGGAACAACATATGCTGTCATCTAAGCGCTGTCTTTTTCATGGAAGCCCCCGGTTATTTCAGCAAGACAATGCCAAGCCACATTCAGCATGTGTAACAACAGCGTGACTTTGTAAAAAAAAAGAGTGCGGGTACTTTCCTGGCCCGCTTGCAGTCCAGACCTGTCTCTTATTGAAAATGCGTGGCTCATTATGAAGCGTAAAATACGACAGCGGAGACCCCGGACTGTTGAACGACTGAAGCTCTACATGAAACAAGAATGGGAAAGAATTCCACTTTCAAAGCTTCAACAATTAGTTTCCTCAGTTCCCAAACGTTTATTGACTGTTGTTAAAAGAAAAGATGATGTAACACAGTGGTGAACATGCCCTTCCCCAACTACGTTGGCACGTGTTGCAGCCATGAAATTCTAATTTAATTATTATTTGCAAAAAAAATTAAGTTTATGAGTTTGAACATCAAATATGTTGTCTTTGTAGTGCATTCAACTGAATATGGGTTGAAAATGATTTGCAAATCATTGTATTCCATTTATATTTACATCTAACACAATTTCCCAACTCATATGGAAACGGGGTTTGTAGTATGTCCTTGGTTGGAATTTAATTTAATGATAATATATTTATTTTACTGCATTATATGATGTTCTATTGTAAATATTGTAAATTCTGAGAGTTGTGTGAGCTGAAAGGTATCTGAGCAAAACTGTCTTTAATGATTGTCTGTAATCGTTTTTTGTGTAACTTGTCCTGTGTTGTACTGTATTGTGTTAATTTCAAATGTCTTTGGTCCCCCTTGAAAACGAGATGCTGCATCTCAAGGGGTTTTCCATGAATAAATTTAAATTTAATCCACCTGCGAATATCAAACTAATGGGCCTCATCTTATTATGTGCTCATACTGAAGTACCATTATTTAATTAAACTTGGTAGTTCGCCTTCTGCAAGCTGGATATACATTTTCACCATAAGCTAAACATTATATGGGTTAATTAATTCACTTCAAAATCAATGATAATCAATGCAATTTAAGCGGAAGTAAAAATGCAGTTTAATCACTTTAGTCATCATTTTTGCGCTAGAAAAAATCCTCAGACTTTAGCTGTAGACTTCTTCTGTTTGTTACAGACCAGAACTTCTTTGTCTTCTTCTTCGTTTGGATAAATATGTTGATTAGAAGTGTAACCACTATACAGCTGGGCAAGTGTTAAACAGCCAACTGACTAAGCTCTCGTCCTTAGCTGCCAGACCATGATTCCTGTTAGGATGGCGGTATATAGGACAAGATGTTATGATGTGGTCTGCAGTCTGCTCCTCTGCACCACAATCACATGCTACAGATGTAGCCATACCCCATTTGCACATAAATGAGCGGAAAAGACCGACGCCAGTACAAAGGTGATTACGCATCCCCCAAGCAGGACTCTGAAAGCATATTCCCGGTGGTGTAGTACTGGCCTCAGGGATGTATTCATGGAGTCTGGAAGAGTTTCCCCGCTATTCCATGTTCCATTTGTAGTCCGCCCCGTTTGCTACACTGCCGTTTGACTGCTTAAAGTCATTTAGCAATTCCAATGCAGCAGGGACAAATGGGTGTCTCGACTTAAGCTGTCGGTGTCCTCTAAAAGGAGGAGGCAGAAGCCGGTCATGAAGAAGGTTCCCAGGCTCCAGTGCTCGGCATGCAAGAGACAGTGTGGCTCTCTTGCGACAAAGCTCAAATGGTTGAATACCTGCTAAGATGGAAAGAGTGTCCGTTGGTGTGGGACACACAGACCCCAACTGAGAAACAACGGTCTTTGGCCCTATCAATAAGAAACACCGCGTAAGTGGGTGGTAATGGTATAAGTTGGTATTTTGTGCATACAGAAACATTGCAGGATAGAGTCAAAGCTAAGAAAACATCAATAACCCAATAGGAATGAGAAGCAAGAAGCAAATTCCAAGGTCCTTGGGTGAGCAATTATTGAATTGTTCCTTTTAGTGTTTTCAATGCTTTTGATTGATTGATTGAAACAAATCCCGTACAGTTGACCCCTAAATAGTAACACCTGAATACGTTTTTCAACTTGTTTAAGTCGTGGTCCACGGAAATCAATTCATGGTACAAATATATACTATCAGCATAAAACAGTCATCACACAAGTTAATCATCAGAGTATATACCAGTGGTTCTTAACCAGGGTTCGATCGAACCCTAGGGGTTCGGTAAGTCGGCCTCAGGGGTTCGGCGGAGCCTCTGCCGCAGAGGTCAAGATACAACCGATTCATCGTGTAAATAAAAACTTCTCCCTATTGGCGTATTATGGACACCCCCAATCAATGTTCCCTCTAATTTTCCATCTGATTTGCAGGTGTGCAGTTTGTTGTGAGTTCATGTGCTGTGTTGGTTTTTTTCTTTGAACAAGGTGATGTTCTTGCATGGTTAATTGTGTGCACCAGTAAAAAAAAACTATAACTTTGTGTTGAATTTGAAAAACATTTTCATTTTTCACTAAAGAAGGGTTCGGTGAATGCGCATATGAAACCGGCGGGGTTCGGTAACTCCAACAAGGTTAGGAACCACTGGTATATACATTGAATTATTTACATTATTTCAGGGGTTGGGATGGGGAGGGGGAAGGGGGGTTAGGTTTGGTTGATATCAGCACTTCAGTCATCAACAATTGCATCATCTGAAAAATGGACATGTTTAAGTTTAGTTTACAAGTTTATTCCCAATACCATATAACATTTACAATAGTGGTGAATATCATTATTTAAAGATGGTGGTACGTGAAAGGGTCCCCCAAATAAGCTAGAAGAAGCTTTTGACAGGGGGGTCCAAAGGTCAATATATACATGGAAAGATCAAATATGGTAGCAAGCACAACAACAAAAAACAAAACAACAACAACGCTATATGATAAACACAAGATGATAGTACTAAAGCAAGCATACACATACATACTTACATTCATTCAACCATACAAAACCCAACAGCAGTCTACCCCACATGAGGCATTAAAGATATGTGGTTAATAGGTAAGTTTTCAGTTTCTTTTTGAAGTTGAAGAATGGATAAAGCAGGGGTGCCCACACTTTTTCTGCAGGCGAGCTACTTTTCAATTGACCAACTCGAGGGGATCTACCTCATTTATATATATCATTTATATTTATTTATTTATGAAAGAGACATTTTTGTACACAGGTTAAATGTGTTTAATGATAATACAAGCATGTGTAACACATATAGATGTATTTCTTTCACAAAGACAAGAATATAAGTTGGTGTATTACCTGATTCTGATGACTTGCATTGATTGGAATCAGACAGTAATGATGATAACGCCCACATTTTCAAATGGAGGAGAAAAAAAGTTGTCCTTTCTGTACAATACCACATGAAAGTGGTTGGTTTTTGGCATCTAATTCATCCAGCTTCCATACACTTTACAAGAAAAACATTGGCGGCAAATTCCGTAGCTTGCTTGATTGACATTCACGGCACCCGAGGGTCTTGTGAGATGACGCTGGCTGCTGCCAGTTCATTATTATGAAAAAATGACAGAGAGGAAGGCGAGAAACACTTTTTATTTCAACAGACTTTCGCGCCGTCCCTTCCGTCAAAACTCTAAAGGCCGACTGCACATTTCCTATCTTCACAATAAAAGCGCTGCTTCATGCTGCCTGCGCTAACAAAATAAGAGTCTCGGAAAGCTTTCTGAGGGATCGCTTGTGCACGCCAGTTTTCCGAGACTCTGTATTTATTTAGCGCAGCCAGCATGAAGCAGGGCTTTTATTGTGAAGATAGGAAATATACAGTCGGCCTTTAGAGTTTTGACGGAAGGTACGGCGCGAGAGTCTGTTGATATAAAAAGTGTTTCTCGCCTTCCTCTCGGTCATATTTTAATAATAATGATCTTGCAGCAGCCAGCCTCATCTCACAAGACCCTCCGGTACCGTGAATGTCATTTAAGTGACGTCTTGGTGAAGATTGATGATCACTAATTTTTAGGTCTATTTTTTTTAAAAGCCTGGCTGGAGATCGACTGACACACCCCCCGCGGTCGACTGGTAGCTCGCGATCGACGTAATGGGCACCCCTGGGATAAAGCATCTTGAGGCTCTCATTAAGCTGGTTACAAATCTTTGGTCCCCTGCATACGACATTGTGAGCGGTACAAGCCAGTAAACGATGTTTACCTGTTATCAGATCTAAGTTACGAGTGTTGTGGGCATGCTGGGGATGGTAGATAGGAACCAAACTACAGAGCCTAAGATTCAGCCTGTAAATGACTTGATAGGTTAAACAAGTATTTCGATAGATATTGAACTCTGTCAGTCTTAAGAGATGATATTTATGAAATAGTTGACGAGTGGGGGCATTAAACCTGGACCATGAGAGGGCCCGTATAATTTTCTTTTGCATGGATTCTAATTTGTGAAGGTAGGTAGGGAAGGTGTTGCACCAGATGATATTACAGTAGTTTAAATGTGGTTCAAGGAGAGTTTTGTACAAGGTAAGTAGAGCATAAAGAGGAAGATAATGACGAAGGTGAAAGAACAGGCCAACATATTTGGATAATTTGTTTAACAGATGGCTAATGTGACGTTTGAAATTGAGGTATTCGTCAATGATGACCCCCAGGAATTTTGTGGAGTATACTCTCTGTATATCCTGCCCATTGATGTTGATATGGCAGTGCTCAGTATTTGTCCGGTTTTTATTAGAACAAAATAGAATAACATTTGTTTTATTCACATTAAGTGAGAGCTTATTGCATTTGAACCAGGAATCCACATTCACAAGCTCTGAATTGACAGTTTCTTGTAGATCGTGTAGGTCTGACTTGGTAGGATATGTACAGCGAGCAGTGACCACAGTGAGCTCAGAAAGCATAAGAACAAGTATATGCATTTAATTATTTACAATCTGGGGAGGTGGGATGTGGTGGGGGGAGGGCGTTAGTCTAGGGTTGAAGTTTCCTGGAGGTGTTCTTTTAGTGCGGTTTTGAAGGAGGATAGATATGCACTTTCTTTTACACTTGTTGGGAGTGCATTCTATATGTTGATGTGGCATAGAAGGAGAATGAGTTAAGACCTTTGATGGATCGGAATCTGGGTTTAACGTGGTTTGTGGAGCTCCCCCTGGTGTTGTGGTTATGGCGGTCATTTGCGTTATGGAAGTAGTTTGACATGTACTTCTGTATCAGGGAAGTCTAGCGAATTTTATAGACTAAAAATCAATGATGCAACGCAATCATAAGGTGTTCAATAGTCCCATAGTTAAACGCCACACAACCCTGTGCTGCCTGCTCTGTGAATTGTCAATTAACTACAAGATACTGGGACATGTCTGCTGTTTTGTGCAATTTTGTATACAAAGCAAATGCAGCTGCCGCTGACGACAGCGAAGCCCTGTGCAGCGTTCAGACGAAGGCTCAGGTGGCCTGAGAACACGTCCCCAGAGGCAGACATGATCTCTGCTCAGGCAGAAAGACTGTGAGTGTCATATGAGTCTTTCAGTCAAGAAAAGGTCAGCTCTCCTATGAGCTACATAACATTGGAGCAAATCAACTCGCCTCGCTAATGTCAGAAAGTTTAGCCTCCAGGACATTAAACTTGCTTGTCACACAGTAGACAAGCAGAGGAAATGAAAAGCAAAGAATTGCGCTGCCGAGAGCATCGAACGTCCATGTTTGGACGAGAAACCAGGCCGCCTTGGAAAGGTCAAGATCTGGTAGATAAATAAAAAGGGGTCATGTCTAATTTGTGCCTGATGTTTGTTGATGGACATCAGAGGAAGTCAAATCTATTTACCCTGCAAGTGAATCGGATACTTTTGTCCTCCAATAGTGGCCTGCGCTCTAATGCAGGCTGGGTCTCAATTAGCAGTGTTGTGCCAACCGTCTATCTTAAGTGACAGTGGGGAAACGAGCAGATAACACTTGAGCCTTTACGCTGCAGCAGAGTGTCTCGCTCCACCTTGACACAAGCCCTTGTTTAAATAAAGACCTCTTCTCAAATAAATGCCAAATACCATCTGTAGTTGAATACATGTGGTAAGCGATTCTTTGCATTGTAGCTCACTCGAAAAAAGTACATGTTTTTGTGCTGCGCACACTGCAAAAAGTCAGTCTTCAAAAACAAGGGAAAAAAATACAAAAATGAGGGGTATTTTACTTGAACTAAGCATAATTATCTGCCAATAGAACAAGAAAATTGGGCTTGTCAAGACTTTCCAAAACAAGTAAAATTAGCTAACCTCAATGAATCAAAAATACCTTAAAATAAGTATATTCTCAACAATGAACAAGTGCACTTTTCTTGGTAGAAAAAAAATATGAGACCTTTTTGCTCAATATGTTGAAAAATATTCCTAAATTAATTAAATGCTAGTGGCATTATCTTGACATAAAGAAAGAAATTATTACTTTAAAAAAGTACTTTTATACTTGTGGGTGTTGTTGACACAGCTTTGCAACAGTTGATATTCTATTTTTAAGCATGTTTTACTCAATATAGGTCATGACATCTCAGCATCAAGCTGTAATATCTTATTGAGATCATTTAGGACCAAACCCTTAAAACAAGAAAACACTCTAACATAAAATCTGCTCAGTGAGAATAATTATCTTATCAGAAATAAAATAAGCAAATATCACCCTTATTTGAGATATTTAATCTTACTTAGATTTCAGTTTTTGCAGTGCACACATTTTGACCCGCTGCTACGCTTGCACGCTTTGCTCCTCTTTTTGCCGGTTTCAATTTTAAGTTCTGTCTTTGAAATCTGTGTTGAGGCATCAGCTTATGCAACAGTGGCTTGCTGCTCCCCCTGCAAGCCCTCTTTTGCATGTACATATCTTGTTTTTGTCCTAACCCTCTTCCATTTGCTTTGATGCATTTGCAAACAGCTAAAATTATGTACAAAGCAAACTATGACCTGTTACCCCAGAATGTACGACAATTCTTCAACAAAAAAGGAGAAATGGAACTTTAAATAAAAATCGAATTTAAACATCGGTACGCACTAGTGTTGTCCCGATACCAATATTTTAGTATCCACACCAAAATCTTCTTTTAAATATTTGGGATTTTTAATTGATGACCACTTGAGTTTTGAGGGGGCTTCACGGTGGGAGAGGGGTTAGTGCGTCTGCCTCACAATACGAAGGTCCTGCAGTCCTGGGTTCAAATCCAGGCTTGGGATCTTTCTGTGTGGAGTTTGCATGTTATCCCCGTGAATGCGTGGGTTCCCTCCAGGTACTCCGGCTTCCTCCCACTTCCAAAGACATGCACCTGGGGATAGGTTGATTGGCAACACTAAATTGGCCCTAGTGTGTGAATGTGAGTGTGAATGTTGTCTTTTTGTCTGTGTTGGCCCTGTGATGCGGTGGCGACTTGTCCAGGGTGTACCCCGCCTTCCGCCCGATTGTAGCTGAGATAGGCGCCAGCGACCCCAAAAGGGAATAAACGGTAGAAAATGGATGGATGGATTGAGTTTTAAGGAGCACATTCAGTATGTTGCAAAACAACTTCAACTTTTACTCGGATTTTATTATAGAAACAAGTCTGGCTTTTCTTTTACTGTGAAACAGAAATTGGTGGAAACATGTTTACATGTTATTGACTATGGAGATGTGTTGTACATGAATGCTACTGCTGGTTGTCTCCACAAGCTGGATAATGTTTACCATGGGGCGCTGAGATTCATCACCAACTGCGCTCCCCTTACTAACCATTGTGTCTTATACTCAATGGTTAACTGGATATCTTTATGTGCTCAACGCCTCAATCATTGGTATGTTTTCATCTACAAAACCATTCTTTGTATCACTCCATCTTATCTATCTTGTCTTTTAACAAAAAAAAACAAGGAAGTCACAATCTACGTTCAATGAATGTTCTTCAATTTGTCATCCCCAAAGTAAGAACTGAATTGGGCAAGAAAACATTTAGGTTTTCAGCACCAAAGGCTTGGAATAACCTACAATTGAATATTCAACTTCAAACTCTTGTTACATTAAATGAGTTTAAAGCTTCTGCGAAAGGATTGCAGTCTACCATGTCTGTATGCACATGTGTCATATGAGCAGATTTTAATGTTGTAAATGTGAGGTTTTATGTGTTGTTTACTGTTTTTAATGTAACCTTGCTGCTGCCCTCTTGGCCAGGTCTCCCTTGGAAAAGAGATCTTTTATCTCAATGGGATTCAACCTGGTTAAATAAAGGCTAAATAAATAAAATAAAAATGGAATTCGATACATAGTGGCTGTGTTGGAGCCACTATGGATTGAACTTTCACAGTATCATGTTAGACCTGCTCGACATCCATTGCTTTCGGTCCCCTAGAGGGGGGGGGTTGCCCACATCTGAGGTCCTCTCCAAGGTTTCTCATAGTCAGCATTGTCACTGGCGTCCCACTGGATGTGAATTCTCCCTGCCCACTGGGTGTGAGTTTTCCTTGCCCTTTTGTGGGTTCTTCCGAGGATGTTGTAGTCGTAATGATTTGTGCAGTCCTTTGAGACATTTGTGATTTGGGGCTATATAAATAAACATTGATTGATTGATTGATTGATACTTTTTGGTACTTTTCTAAATAAGGGGGACCACAGAAAATGGCATTATTGCTATATATGTATCTTATTGGAATCAAAGAACAATGCTGTCCTTAAATAAAAATAGTGAACATACAAGACAACGTGTCCTGGTCAAGTTCGGTGGTCTGGATTATGTTTTTGTTATTTTCCCTAGTTTTGGACTCTTTTTATTTCCTGTTTGAGCTCTCTTGTTTGGTCACCATAGCGACTCATTGGTTTCACCTGCCTCATGTGAAACACGCACCTGGCTCTAATCCCGGTGGTTCTTAACCTTGTTGGAGGTACCGAACCCCACTAGTTTCATAAGCGCATTCACCGAACCCTTCTTTAGTGAAAAATAAAATGTTTTTTTTTTTCAAATTTAAGACAAAGTTGTGTGTTTTTGGTAACACTTTAGTATGGGGAACATATTCTAAGTAACAAAGACTTGATTTAGAGTTATTTGGACACTAGGGGAACATATTCTAAGTAATAAAGACTTAGAGTTATTTGGTTAGGGTCAGGGTTAGGGTTCTCATAAGGCCATGCCGAATAAGGCATTAATTAGTACCTAATGACTAATTAAGAGCCAATATGTTACTAATTTGCATGTTAATAAGCAACTAAATAATGGTGAATATGTTCCCTATACTAAAGCGTTACCATATTTTTTTTACTGGTGCACAAAATGAAGCGTGCATGAACATCACCTTGTTCAAACAACAAAACTAAGACAGTGCATAAACTCACAACAAATTACACACCTGCAAATCAATCAGCTGTTACCGTATCCACAATACGCCAACAGGGAGAAGTTTGTATTTACACGAGGAGTCGGGTGTGTTTTGACTTCGGCCGAACCCCTGAGGTCGACTCACCGAACCCTTAGGGTTCAATCGAGCCCTGGTTAAGAACCACTGCTCTAATCAAATAGACTGTTTAAGCCTGTTTTGCCAGTCAGTCGTCCTGGCGACATAGCTCCTTCATGCCATAGATTGATCTGTGTTGATAGTTCCATGCTCTTTTCTTGCCACAGTCAGTCTTGCCTGTTTTCACGCGATTCCATAGTTTCATGTTTTATGTCCCAAGTTTATATTAAGTCTTAGCTTTTGTTTCCTTTGTTAAGCTGTGCCTTCGCTTTAAACACTTTTTATTTGTACCCCTTTCATAGTCAGAATTAAAAATGTTCCTGCCTTCTGGCCATGTCCGGTCTAGTCCGTTTGCATCCCGGGAAAACAATCCTCGCCGCGAGCTTTGAAAAACCCCCCGTTACGACATTCTTTTAGAAGTAAGTAAACAAACAAAGGCTCATGATTTCGTCCGCTGACATATGCAGTACCATATTGTGTCATTTATCATTCTATTATTTTGTCAACATTATGAGGGACAAACTGTAAAAATGGATCATTAATCTACTCGTTCATTTATTGTTAATATCTGCTTACTTTCTCCTTTAACATGTTTTATCTACACTTCTGTTAAAATGTAATAATCACGTATTCTTCTGTTGTTTGGATACTTTACATTAGTTCCGATACCAAGTCCTTACAGAATCGTGCATTAGTCATATTCAAAGTCCTCATGTGTCCAGGGACGTAATTCCTGCGTTTATAAGCATAAAATTGATTTTTGAAAAAGGAAAAAAAAAATTGTGACGATAAAAAAATAGCGATGTAGTATCAACTAGATACGCTCTTGTACTTGGTATCAGTACAGTGGATGTCAAGTGTAGAGCCACCAATGGCATCAGTTTACATTCAGGGTGCTAGCTTACTGTTAGCGGTTAGCTATCATTAGCTCCAACGGTGTGTAGTGAAGTATGTTTAGCTATTCCTTATCCTGCAGGGATGATACTTGTAAGAAACGTACTTAATTTGTCGCCATAGAGGCAAGGATTAGTGATTTAGAAGATTAGATTAGATTAGATTAGATAGCACTTTATTTATTCCGTCAGGAGAGTTCCTTCAGAAAAATTACAATTTTCAGCACAATCCCATTCAAGATCAGACAAACATTACAGGGAGACAGAACAGGATCGCTGACGGGTCTGCCGGCTTCCAGCGCCCCTTACAAAAAAGATGACATACAGGTAAACGGGGGGGGGAGAAAAAAATAAAAGATTAAAACAAAATAAAATAAAAATCGGTCTTAGCCTGGGCCCTGGAGTGGGGGTGCAGACTGAGGCCAAGGGGACAAAAAAAAAAAAAACAAAAAAAAAACAACGACTCATAGCCATAGTACACATCCCTCTTACATGTGTGTAAGAGGGAAACATCAAACATCAAAGAACACAGAGGACATTAAAGACATTAAAGCAGCAGATACAACCAGAAACTTCTACATACAGCTATGAATAAAAAGTAAAATAAACATATACACTGTGGTGGCCTCTGCGGTGTTCCACGCCATCGTCCGCTGGGGAGGAGGGAGCATGGCCAGAGACAGGAGCAGACCCAACAAAGCAACAAAGACAGCCGACTCCACTCTCGGCCAGTGTCCAGTCCGCATGGATGAACGATGATACGTCCAAGGTGACTGAGGTGTCCGACACCTGCTCACCCAGTCGAGACACCGCAAAGCCTCTCCGTCCCAGCGCTCAGTGCTAGCTCCGCAGTCCTGTCCCCTCATCCGCATCTCCTCCAGTCCCTCCAAACAGACTCTGGTGTAGCAGACACCCAGCAGTTGGTCTCCATGGCCAAAAGGCTCCCGGGAGGCAGATCCAGAAGTCCACAAAAAAAGCACCACAGAGGTCACGAAAGTGCCACCCCTTGTCACACAGTCCCAAAGGGTCCCGGACCAAAATGCAAAAAAATATAATAACACATGAAAACAAGAGGGAAACACAAAAGGATGACACAAGAGCACAGAGCTCCTGCCTACAGCAGCCACTACAGCAGCGCCATCTTGGAAAAAAAAAAAAAAAAAAAAAGTAGCTAAAACACTGCCGACGGCGGCTGGACTTTAGCCGCCAGCTAGCCATGTCTTAAAGCACCTCTTCCTGAGGGTGTTTCAGTGTTACAACTTCACCTTTATTGTTAGTTTTTAACCAAACTGCGTCTGTTCTCACTTTTCTGTCTACACACTGTGTCTGTTTTTTAAGTACTCCGTGACTATGCACTGCCGAACATGCTTGTCTGCTCGTAAACCAGGAATGAAACGACGTGACCACGATGGGGGGTGGACTGGTACTTTTCAGAGGCGGTATAGTACCGAATATGATTAATATGTATCGCGGTAGTGTACTAATACCTGTATACTTTACAACCCTATCAGTGCATAAGTGAAATCTGTACTACCCACCCGAAGCTGGATAGAGGTCATTTCTCAAAGCCGTATCTACTGACCCTGCTCAACAGGTGGATTACCCCCTATTTTCACATTAGATTTACCAAAAAGCGACACATTCTGTCATCTCCGTTTTACGTCACTGAAGTTGCCGTGGCACGCACGAGAAGTCAGACGTGGAAACGGCTTGACATTCAGGATAAGGATTAGGGAGTCATCCGAAAAAGCAGCACCTCCACTTTGTTGCTGTCGTTGTTGACTTTGCTGTCGGATCGGGGCATGTGTTGCAAGACCGGGCTCTACGCTTAACAACGCTCTGCAGAGCTGAAGCCACTCATGTGGATTAAGTCAGAAGTCTCAAAAATGCTGTCAGTCTATTGTAGCCTCCACATGTCACAGCTTCACTGCCACAATTATTCAATCCGTATTTAATGTAGACCAGGGGTCACCAACCTTTTTGAAACCAAGAGCTACTTCTTGGGTACTGATTAATGCGAAGGGCTACCAGTTTGATACACACTTAAATAAATTGCCAGAAATAGCCAAATTGCTCAATTTACCTTTAATAAATAAATCTGTATATAAAAAAAAATGGGTATTTCTGTCTGTCATTCCGTCGGACATTTTTTTTCCTTTTACGGAAGGTTTTTTGTACGGAATAAATGATGAAAAAAACACTTAATTGAACGGTTTAAAAGAGGAGAAAACACGAAAAAAATGAAAATAAAATTTTGAAATGTAGTTTATCTTCAATTTTGACTCTTTAAAATTCAAAATTTAACCGAAAAAAAATTAATAGAAAAACTAACTAATTCGAATCTTTTTGAATGGAACATCATTAGTAATTTTTCCTGATTAAGATTAATTTTAGAATTTTGATGACATGTTTTAAATAAGTTATGATCCAATCTGCACTTTGTTATAATATATAACAAATTGGACCAAGCTATATTTCTAACAAAGACAAATCATTATTTCTTCTAGATTTTCCAGAACAAAAATTTTAAAAGAAATTCAAAAGACTTTGAATTAAGATTTAAATTTGATTCTACAGATTTTCTAGATTTGCCAAAATATTTTTTTTTAAATTTTAATCATAATAAGTATTTCACAAATATTCTTCGTCGAAAAAACAGAAGCTAAAATGAAGAATTAAATTAAAATGTATTTATTATTTCTTATAATAAAAAAAAATACATTGATTTAAATTGTCAGGAAAGAAGAGGAACGAATTTAAAATGTAAAAAGGTATATGTGTTTAAAACTCCTAAAATAATTTTTAAGGTTGTATTTTTTTCTCTAAAATTGTCTTTCTGAAAGTTATAAGAAGCAAAGTAAAAAATTTATGAATTTATTTAAACAAGTGAAGACCAAGTCTTTAAAATATTTTCTTGGATTTTCAAATTCTATTTGAGTTTTGTCTCTCATAGAATTAAAAATGTCGAGCAAAGCGAGACCAGCTTTCTAGTAAATAAATAAAATGTAAAAAATAGAGGCAGCTCACTGGTAAGTGCTGCTATTTGAGCTATTTTTAGAACAGGCCAGCAGGCGACCCATCTGGTCGTTGGTGACCCCTGTGTAGATATTACTTTTTATGCTTTGCGGTTTTTTGGGGGTTTTTTTTCAAAAGCTACATGTCCATCTTTCATTTTCTCAATAGTCTAGTTGGTTTTCCCTCTATTCCACTCCTCCTTCATCCCACCTCATCCGTCCTTTCCTTCCCTCCCTTCCCTTATTTCCCACTCTAACATGTGACTCCTCCCTTCTAATCCACTGCTCTGACCTAAAGGAGGCTTTCACACTGCAATGCTCGAATAATAATCAAGCAACAAGGATATTGTCAAATTTATAGGACACTGAGGGTTGCATAGCAACAGAGATTGCCACGGTGATCCAAGAAACGCTGGAAGTGGGGTGAGAGAGAATCGATGGGTGAGACAAGAATGGTAAAATGACAAGAAGATCAGAGAGAAAGGAATGTGGGATTATTATACTCATAATGAGAATTTAAATCAAATGTTATTTAGTTGACTTAATTGAAAGAAAAATGTGTTCCATAATTGGGCTGTTAAAATTAAACATACAATCATGTTGACATATTTAGTTATTAGAAGCGTTAATGCATACACGATCAGAACTGGTGCCATTTAACCACCCAACTGAAGAGAACTCCCGGGTGTTCTTTTTTTTTTTTTCCACCCATCTTTTATGAAATATGTAAGCCCAGAGACAGTGTTGGACTTATTTTTTTCACCTGTGACACTTCTGTGAACTCTGGTGTCAAGTCTACCCTCTTCAAGAGAAAAAATATCACTTGCAAGCTGGGGGATTCACAGCACAATGCACAGGACAATCAGACTAGTGTGTTTCCAGTCTGGTATGTAACATAAATAGTACTCTCTGAATCCAAATTAATTGCAATGGGTGAGAGTAGAATCCACAACCATCATACATCTTTATTAATTTAAATTAGTTTGCTCGTTGATGATTTTTTATGTTTGGTTTTGTATTGTGAAGTTATCTTTATATGGTGATTATTATTCTGCGACTGTAAATTGTTTGCCTGTTTTCTTACTGATGCTTTTATTTTATTTATTTATTTTTTGTCTGTATTGTTTAGTTATACTTATATGCTTTTACTTGTAATTGTATTGAGTTGTGGACCCCAGGAAGACTAGTGGGTTGTTATGGCAACCAGCTAATGCAGTGGTCCCCAACCGATTGGTACCGGGCCGCAGAATAATATTATATCCATCCATCCATCCATCCATTTTCTACCGCTTATTCCCTTTCGGGGTCGCGGGGGGCGCTGGCGCCTATCTCAGCTACAATCGGGCGGGAGGCAGAGCACACCCTGGACAAGTCGCCACCTCATCGCAGGGCCAACACAGATAGACAGACAA
This sequence comes from Nerophis ophidion, assembly GCF_033978795.1. Lineage (NCBI taxonomy): Eukaryota > Metazoa > Chordata > Actinopteri > Syngnathiformes > Syngnathidae > Nerophis > Nerophis ophidion. Next base: position 15,597,790 of record NC_084619.1, read on the forward strand.
CATTCACACTCACATTCACACACTAGGGCCAATTTAGTGTTGCCAATCAACCTATCCCCAGGTGCATGTCTTTGGAAGTGGGAGGAAGCCGGAGTACCCGGAGGGAACCCACGCATTCACGGGGAGAACATGCAAACTCCACACAGAAAGATCCCGAGCCTGGATTTGAACCCAGGACTGCAGGACCTTTGTATTGTGAGGCAGACGCACTAACCCCTCTGCCACCGTGAAGCCTAAAATGAATAATTTTTTGTTCATTTTTGTTTAAAAAAAAAATATATAGATATATATATATTTTTTTTTTTTTTTTTTTTTTTTTAATTTAATCAACATAAAAAACACAATATACACTTACAATTAGTGGACCAACCACAAAAAACTTTTTCATGACAAAGAAAAAAAATGGGCATCCTTAATACAAATCAAATCAATTCACTACAATTGTTGCTATCTTTTTATTGAATGGTATCTGCTCCCGGGTTGTATAATGCACGGAACTAAGGGTCCTCTCTTGAGGTACTCTATTCAAATGTGTATGTATAGTTCTGACCCTGTTTTGGATGGAAAATGAATACGACGTTCATACCCATGATGAGTGTATGTAAACAGCATTCTTGGTGTGAAATTAGGATCCATCCATCCATCCATTTACTACCGCTAATTCTCCTTTGGGTCGCGGGGTTCGCTGGTGCCTATCTCAGCTACCATCGGGCGGAAGGCGGGGTATACCCTGGACAAGTCGCCACCTCATCGCAGGGCCAACACAGATAGACAGACAACATTCACACAAAGGACCATTTTTAGTGTTGCCAATCAACCTATCCCCAGGTGCATGTCTTTGGAAGTGGGAGGAAGCCGGAGTACCCGGAGGGAACCCACGCATTCACGGGGAGAACATGCAAACTCCACACAGAAAGATCCCGAGCCCGGGATTGAACCCAGGACTACTCAGAACCTTCGCATTGTGAGGCAGACGCACTAACCCCTCTTCCACCGTGAAGCCCTGCAATGAGGATGTTAGTGTTTTTTGTTGTATTTTTACTTTTATCTATTAGTCTGAGACTTAGACTTCCTATGTTGTCATTCATATTTGAACTTTACAGTCCAGATAAGAAGAACATTTCTTTGCATTAGCTCGTTGTAGTGCAGGATAAAAGAGCAGCATCGGGTATGTACAGAAAGAATGTTGCATTTACCAAAATAAGGTGCAGAATGTTGCATGTACAAAATACGGTGCAGAGTGTTTGCATTTAAAAAAGATGGTGCAGATAGAAATAGATATAAAACAGGAGCTATGTTTAGTGACTTTGTTCTTGGTGTACAATGGGGATGTTAGTGATTTTGTTGTATTTGCTCTTTTATCGATACATATTCGTGCGCAATATGAAGTATTTATTACAAAAAAACGTGTTTTTCATTACATATTATTTCTACTCCTGTATGTTAAAATCCTGCACTGCAACAACCTAATTGTTCCATTGTGCGATCAATAAAAGTATCCTGTCCTATAGGTTCTGAATACCAAATAAACTAAGGCAGGGTTCGGGAACCTTTTTGGCTGAGAGAGCCAAGAAGCCAAATATTTTAAAATGTAAATTAGGTAAGAGCCATATAATATTTATTTAACACTGAACACAACTAAAAGCGTGCATTTTTGAGTAAGACCAATGTTTCTAGAGTATAATAGGTCTCTTATTCTTTGTAATAACATTGTTATTCTGAAGCTAATTGTGGAGGGGGCGTGGCCTGCAGGCCTGCAGCGAAGCGGGGTGTGCCGGGAACGGACTTGAAATCAGCGATATGTGTGCAAAAGTCCAACCTGGGCCTTGTTATCTAATCACCTGTCACTCTGTTATAAGCAGCAGCCAGGAGGAGAGAAGGGGTCGGGGCTGGAGCCAGAGCGCAGGCGAGAACAAAAGAGAAAAACACAATTGCTGGAAAGCAACTGAGAGACTTTTTGAAACATAAAATAATATTGTAACCCTGAAACAGGCTCTCATGTCAGTGCTTGGTGGTCCAAAGAAACCCCAGGAGGGCAGGCCCCACACTAACCAATAATAAATAAATGATTTCTTACCCTTAAGGCAACTTCTTGAACATAAAAAAGCATGAGAATGTTTTATATTCTGAACTTTATTTTTAACACTGCGATTACAAGTGGAATTATTCATTACTTATCGTGTTAAGCAATGTCAGCTAAGATTTATCCGAGAGCCAGATGCAGTCATCAAAAGTGCCACATCTGGCTCGCGAGCCATAGGTTCCCTACCCCTTGACTAAGGGATGAGCTGACTAATAACAAGAAATAAAGTGTGGAAAAATATAGGCAGGGTGAAGCAACTGCACTACTAACACCATTCTGAACAAATACTTTGGAGTAAAAATCAACAAGGGAACTCACTACACTCAAACGAATCCTAAAGATAAGACATACGAGGTTGGACTGACTAATAATAATCAGACAAGGGAAAGCACAACAGTCAAAGTAAACTTCCCAAAGAAGTGAAATGCCAGACCAAAACGGCTAAGCGCCATGACCTGTGACCCCAGCAATCTCGGCTATTTTACATCAGATGGACCGATGTTAACTTATGTTAATCCACATTTAAATTCAACCTTTGAAAATAGCAGGTGATTGCAGAAAAAGGTTAGGTGCAGACAGTGATTAAAGCTTTTGTTTGCACTAGATTGCGACGGAGAGTATAAATATATTGTGAATTTTGGAGCAGAAAAAGGTCAACTTGGACATAGTATATGATTATTGTTGGCAACTTGGAAACTTGGATTGATCCCCATTACCTGCATTGTTAGACCCCTCATGCTTGCAGAGTTTCACTCTGGAGAACGCACAGAAAAAGGAAAGTGTGGTCTTGGCTCACATCAGTCTAAATTCCCCCAAAAAGTGCAGTTTTCCAATTCTAATCTACATTTATGGACTACATAACCTATAACGATGGTGTTTTAGTCAAAATGTTACATACATTTTGCTTTATAGACCAGTCCTTTTTTAGGCTGTCTTTTTAGATGCAAGCCTCGCCCCTTTAGATAACTCCTTAAACAAATAATTATCTAGCCTAAGAACCGTGTCAGCCACACTAAACCATCGTTTAAAGTCCCCTTACTAAATTTTAAAATTAAGTCTGCCGTGTTGTTCTTGAATCTCCGGCTCTTAGCTTTGTATAGACTCATCGATTGTTTACAAACTGAGTTCGGAGAGGAAGTGACACCAGAAAGACCGCTCCACGCGAAAGAAAGTGACGTCAGAAAGAACGCGTCACGTCAGCTTCATAACAAGCAGTTTTTCATAACTCGGATGTTATGGTTGGAGAGAGTTGATGGCACAGACACAAGGGGGCGGTATAGCTCTATGAATTGTATTATATATATTACAATATATATATAATAATCAACAATAATACTATAATTTACACAGGGGGAAATGGAGTGTGCCTAGATCCATGGTCTGTGTGTGAGGCTATGTGTGTGATTAGCTGTAGTGTTCAGAGAGGAAGTGACACCAGAAAGACCGTGCCCCAAACAGGAAGTGACGTCAGAAAGAACGCGCCACAGCCAGATAACTCCTTAAAGAAATAATTATTGAGCCTAAGAACCGTGTCAGCCACACTAAACCATCGTTTAAGGTCCCCTTGCTAAATTTTTAAATGAAGTCCGCCGTGTTTTTCTTGAATCTCCAGACTCATCGATTGTTTACAAACTGAGTTTGGAGAGGAAGTGACGTCAGAAAGAACGCGTCACGCCAGCTTCATAACAAGCATTTTTTCATAACGCGTATGTTATGGTTGGAGAGAGTTGATGGCACAGACACAAGGGGGCGGTCTAGCTCTATGAATGGTATTATATATGATATAATATACATAATAATCAACGATAATACTATAAATTACACAGGGGGAAATGGAGTGTGTCTGGATCCAAGGTCTGTGTGTGAGGCTATGTTTGTGATTAGCTGTAGTGTTCAGAGAGGAAGTGACACCAGAAAGACCGTGCCCCACGCAGGAAGTGACGTACGTCAGAAAGAACGCGCCACAGCCAGATAACTCCTTAAAGAAATAATTATTGAGCCTAAGAACCGTGTCAGCCACACTAAACCATCGTTTAAGGTCCCCTTGCTAAATTTTTAAATAAAGTCCGCCGTGTTTTTCTTGAATCTCCAGACTCATCGATTGTTTACAAACTGAGTTCAGAGAGGAAGTGACGTCAGAAAGAACGCGTCACGCCAGCTTCATAACAAGCGGTTTTTCATAACCCGGATGCTATGGTTGGAGAGAGTTGATGGCACAGACACAAGGGGGTAATCAACAATAATACTATAAATTACACAGGGGGAAATGGAGTGTGCCTAGATCCAAGGTCTGTGTGTGAGGCTATGTGTGTGATTAGCTGTAGTGTTCAGAGAGGAAGTGACACCAGAAAGACCGTGCCCCACACAGGAAGTGACGTCAGAAAGAACGCGCCACAGCCAGATAACTCCTTAAAGAAATAATTATTGAGCCTAAGAACCGTGTCAGCCACACTAAACCATCGTTTAAGGTCCCCTTGCTAAATTTTTAAATGAAGTCCGCCGTGTTTTTCTTGAATCTCCAGACTCATCGATTGTTTACAAACTGAGTTCAGAGAGGAAGTGACGTCAGAAAGAACGCGTCACGCCAGCTTCATAACAAGCGTTTTTTCATAACGCGGATGTTATGGTTGGAGAAAGTTGATGGCACAGACACAAGGGGGCGGTCTAGCTCTATGAATGGTATTATATATAATATAATATAATATACATAATAATCAACGATAATACTATAAATTACACAGGGGGAAATGGAGTGTGCCTAGATCCAAGGTCTGTGTGTGAGGCTATGTGTGTGATTAGCTGTAGTGTTCTGAGAGGAAGTGACACCAGAAAGACTGTGCCCCACACAGGAAGGGACGTCAGAAAGAACGTGCCACAGCCAGATAACTCCTTAAAGAAATAATTATTGAGCCTAAGAACCGTGTCAGCCAAACTAAACCATCGTTTAAGGTCCCCTTACTAAATTTTTAAATGAAGTCCGCCGTGTTTTTCTTGAATCTCCAGACTCATCGGTTGTTTACAAACTGAGTTTGGAGAGGAAGTGACGTCAGAAAGAACGCATCACGCCAGCTTCATAACAAGCGTTTTTTCATAACGCGGATGTTATGGTTGGAGAGAGTTGATGGCACAGACACAAGGGGGCAGTCTAGCTCTATGAATGGTATTATATATAATATAATAAACATAATAATCAACGATAATACTATAAATTACACAGGGGGAAATGGAGTGTGTCTGGATCCAAGGTCTGTGTGTGAGGCTATGTTTGTGATTAGCTGTAGTGTTCAGAGAGGAAGTGACACCAGAAAGACCGTGCCCCACACAGGAAGTGACGTCAGAAAGAACGCGCCACAGCCAGATAACTCCTTAAAGAAATAATTATTGAGCCTAAGAACCGTGTCAGCCACACTAAACCATCGTTTAAGGTCCCCTTGCTAAATTTTTAAATGAAGTCCGCCGTGTTTTTCTTAAATCTCCAGACTCATCAATTGTTTACAAACTGAGTTCAGAGAGGAAGTGACGTCAGAAAGAACGCGTCACCCCAGCTTCATAACAGGCGGTTTTTCATAACCCGGATGCTATGGTTGGAGAGAGTTGATGGCACAGACACAAGGGGGCGGTCTAGCTCTATGAATGGTATTATATATAATATAATATACATAATAATCAACGATAATACTATAAATTACACTGGGGGAAATGGAGTGTGTCTGGATCCAAGGTCTGTGTGTGAGGCTATGTTTGTGATTAGCTGTAGTGTTCAGAGAGGAAGTGACACCAGAAAGACCGTGCCCCACGCAGGAAGTGACGTACGTCAGAAAGAACGCGCCACAGCCAGATAACTCCTTAAAGAAATAATTATTGAGCCTAAGAACCGTGTCAGCCACACTAAACCATCGTTTAAGGTCCCCTTGCTAAATTATTAAATGAAGTCCGCCGTGTTTTTCTTGAATCTCCAGATTCATCGATTGTTTACAAACTGAGTTCAGAGAGGAAGTGACGTCAGAAAGAACGCGTCACGCCAGCTTCATAACAAGCGGTTTTTCATAACCCGGATGCTATGGTTGGAGAGAGTTGATGGCACAGACACAAGGGGGTAATCAACAATAATACTATAAATTACACAGGGGGAAATGGAGTGTGCCTAGATGCAAGGTCTGTGTGTGAGGCTATGTGTGTGATTAGCTGTATTGTTCAGAGAGGAAGTGACACCAGAAAGACCGCGTCCCACACAGGAAGTGACGTCAGAAAAAACGCGCCACAGCCAGCTTCAAAATAAAATGGTTTTATAACTTGGAGCTAACCACTGTAAATATGGGGGCGAGTCATCCAGACATACCCGTGTTTCTCCTCTAGGCTGAACAGACGCTTGTTGTAATTACACATGAATACCGTAAGAGAAAGCGATTGCAGCTGTTTGGGATACAATACTTCTCAGACGGCAAGAGAACTTTCGAACGTCCAGGTCAGCTTTGATTCCACTTACCGAAAAACTTTGTCTATTTGTTGAAGGAGAGACATTTAGAATGTGGGCTCCCGTGGATGTGATTAAAAAGGTAGTTGTGCTTTGTATTATCTGGCTGATGAAGGAAGACTACGGAAAACATTGAATGCTTTCGGACTGGCAAAGCAGACTGTATCAGTTATTGTCCGCCATGGATGTCGTGGACTCAATGTCTAGGTCCAGAGTATATAAAGTCACTAAAAACGAATGGACAATGAAGGTGAAGGCAAAAGAGTGAGTGTCCTGACCAGATATCTGGATCCCTAGTTTGATTGATGTAAAATATTATTATAGTATGTGACGTACGTAAAAAGGCGGGCTTGTTTTCCGTCTTTGTGAGAAGGAGAGACGAGGAGGAGTGAGAAACGCCTGTATTTTAATGCCCTCAGCTAATGTTAGCTATGCTGCTACATCTCTGGTCGGCGAGAGTGTATGACGTATGTAAGAAGGCGGGCTTGTTTTCCTTCTCTGTGAGAAGGAGAGACGAGGAGGAGTGAGAAACGCCTGTATTTTAATGCCCTCAGCTAACGTTAGCTATGCTGCTACCTCTCTGGTCGGCGAGAGCTTATGACGCTAGACACGCGACAGTATGTGACGTATGTAAGAAGGTGGGCTTGTTTCCCGTCTCTGTGAGAAGGAGAGACGAGGAGGAGTGAGAAACGCCTGTATTTTAATGCCCTCAGCTAACGTTAGCTATGCTGCTACCTCTCTGGTCGGCGAGAGCTTATGACGTTAGACACGCGACAGTATGTGACGTATGTAAGAAGGCGGGCTTGTTTTCCGTCTTCGGTAGAAGGACAGACGAGGAGGAGTGAGAAACGCCTGTATTTTAATGCCTTCAGCTAATGTTAGTTATGCTGCTACCTCTATGGTCGGCGAGAGTGTATAACGCTAGACATGCGACAGTATGTGACGTATGTAAGAAGGCGGGCTTGTTTTCCGTCTCTGTGAGAAGGAGAGACGAGGAGGAGTGAGAAACGCCTGTATTTTAATGCCCTCAGCTAATGTTAGCTATGCTGCTACATCTCTGGTCGGCGAGAGTGTATGACGTATGTAAGAAGGCGGGCTTGTTTTCCTTCTCTGTGAGAAGGAGAGACGAGGAGGAGTGAGAAACGCCTGTATTTTAATGCCCTCAGCTAACGTTAGCTATGCTGCTACCTCTCTGGTCGGCGAGAGCTTATGACGTTAGACACGCGACAGTATGTGACGTATGTAAGAAGGCGGGCTTGTTTTCCGTCTTCGGTAGAAGGACAGACGAGGAGGAGTGAGAAACGCCTGTATTTTAATGCCTTCAGCTAATGTTAGTTATGCTGCTACCTCTCTGGTCGGCGAGAGTGTATAACGCTAGACATGCGACAGTATGTGACGTATGTAAGAAGGCGGGCTTGTTTTCCGTCTCTGTGAGAAGGAGAGACGAGGAGGAGTGAGAAACGCCTGTATTTTAATGCCCTCAGCCAAAAGCAACTGTGTGAGAACATATAATAGAATATTACGATATAGTCATTTCCTAGATTGTACAGAGACAAACCTGCGATATATCGTTTATATCGACATATTGCCCAGCCCTTCTTTGGAATATTTAGGATTTGTTGCACAGGTCTCCCGTCCAAAGGCAAAACCTAGTAACTCCCTTCTAGCTGATTTTGAGAAAACAAAGGAAAACCAATCTATCTTGATGCTGTCTTACAAAGATCTACAAAGTCATCAAACGTATAGATGTTTTCTTCAGCTTTCATTTTCTTGCCAATTGAGCCATGGATTGAATCTGCTCTCATGAACGTGTGCCCTTTCTCCAGATATTTTATTACAATCTCGAGTGGGCCCCATTCTGCATTTGCACATTGGGCAAGAGCCGTTGTACAGCGTCCAGTTTTTATTTTGCCCTCCACAGTTATCTGCCCAAAAGAGTATGCAAGGGGAAGAATCAAGAACAATATATTTAATGAAGGTGCTTGCAACGTCCTGGGCCAATCTTCCAAATATCCCCTCGTGCCATAATATCACATAATCAGGTTGACCGTCGGCCCCCATTCGTGCAAATGTCTCATTAAAGACAATAAGGCGACTGACAAAGAAGCTCCGATTGGTCCCTTGAGATACTAGGTTTTTTCTGTTGTATCTACGCGGTTATGTGGTAGTTGCTAGGTCCTGCCATGCGCGTAACAGCTTACTTACGGAACAAATTACAATATCGCATACACTAATGTAAAGCATATCACCTAGGAACTCCAAAATTATTATCAGCTCAGTTTTGACCAAAATTGAGTTACTGGGTTTTTCCTTTGGACGGGAGAGGTGGCATCCTATGACAGTTCCACGCTGGAAATCACTGAGCACCTGAGAGCGGCCCATTCTTTCACCAATGCTTGTAGGAACAGTCTCCGGGCCTAAGTGCTAGATTTTATACACATGTGGCCGGGCCAAGTGATTAGGACACCTAATTTTGATCATTTTGATGGGTGACCAAATACTTTTCGCAATATAGTGTATCTATGTAGGGGCGGCATGGCGTAGTGCAGGGGTCGGCAACCTTTACCACTCAAAGAGTTATTTCGACCCGTTTCACAAAATGAGGAAGACAATGGGAGCCGCAACTATTCCTGCCAATATCTGCTGGTGATCACCCAGATAACAAGAATAAGGGGATGCTATAAACCCATTGCCTTAAACTCCTACAACATGTACAAACTGCTTGGCAGTCCAGCCACATGTGGTGAGAGGCTTCCGGAGATGCACGCACACGACAGGAAGGCATACTGGGTGACACAGAGTACACTGACGGTTGTGATATAAACAACTTTAACACTCCTAATAATATGCGCCACATTGTGAACCCACACAAAAGAAGAATGACAAACACATTTCGGGAGAATATCCTCACAGTAACACAACATAAACGCAACACAACAAATACCCAGAATCCTTTGTATCCATGACAATTCCTGACTATGTTTTACACCCCGCGAGCACCAAACCCGGGGGTCGGAGGAGCCGTAGGCGCAAACTGGCAGCCACGCTTCTGTCAGTCTACCCCAGGGCAGCTGTGGCTACAGATGTAGCTTACCACCACCAGGTGTGAATGAATGATGGGTTCCCATTTCTCTGTGAGCACTTTGAGTATCTAACAATAGAAAAGCGCGATATAAATCTAATCCATTATTATTATTATCTAGTCTTTAGGTGTGTAACGATTCGTTTTAACAATGATTCGATGTGATATTTGCGGTTGCTGATACGATTCAACGAGTTGAAATTGATTCAGATACTCCACCACCACAACTACACAAAAGCAAAAGTGGATTTTGCTTAATATGACCCCTTAAAATCTTTGAACTAAAGTCTCAGTGATAATGAGACCTCCCGACATTTACAAACTGAATGCTAGCTTCAGGCTAATGTTTATTTAAGTGCGAGTTACCCCCAAATCACCGTTATTTTGCTGTGAGTTTATTTGCTGGGTCCTGTGACCGGGCCACCGCTATTTATCTTAATTATAATATGCAAACCACACAGCCATCCACTTTGCAGTTAAAAGCGATGTTCAGGCAAAATATGTAGAAAGGCTTCCAACAGCTGCATAATTCATGCCCAGCTTGAAATAATAACATATAAAATATTCATCAGCTAAATTACTTATCTCTGTAATCTGCTTACGTCGTGGGGTTCAGGGTAGGAAGGGCAGGCGGCGGGGGTCACAACGGGTTGGATCTTTTGGCAATAGGAGCGTCTATTCTGCTTTAGAATATTCATTGGCAGGGAATGGAGGAAAAATAACATATTTTATGCTCTTTCCTCAAAGACTCCTTTTGTTTGTAAGGAAACGCATGTATTTTTAATTATCCGACACGGGAAGATTCTGAATAGGTAGCTGCTACCATGCCTACACAGGTGAAGAAAGTTTTTCTTCTGAATACTTTTTGTTGTTACACATGAATCCCTTTTATGAGAGATGAGTTTGCATGTTCTCCCCATGACTGCGTGGGTTCGCTCCGGGTACTCCGGCTTCCTCCCACCTCCGAAGACATGCACCTGGGGATAGGTTGATTGGCAACACTAAATTGGCCCTAGTGTGTGAATGTGAGTGTGAATGTTGTCTGTCTATCTGTGTTGGCCCTGTGATGATGTGGCGACTTGTCCGGGGTATATGCCGCTTTCCGCCCAAATGCAGCTGAGATAGGCTCCAGCACCCCCCGCAACTCCAAAAAGGGACAAGCAGTAGAAAATGGATGGATGGATAGATCAAAAGGTGTGGGGGTAGGCCAAGGCCTGTTGGTATATCAATGCATATGAATAAATGGAGAGAAAAAACATGCAAATATTGTTCTTGAGCTTAATATTTACTGTGCTGCACATTCCCTTCTCTTGTTTATATTCCTTTAATTTGCTGTAACCCACACAGTGCAACCAAAGAGGATGAACGGCAATGCAAATAGATTACGAAGAAGGGCCAAAAACAAACTTCCTCCCATTGTTCCCCTCAGAATCCATACCACTTATTGAAGTTAAAGTACCAATGATTCATAATAATAATAATGGATTAGATTTATATCACGCTTTTCTATTGTTAGATACTCAAAGTGCTCACAGAGAAGTTGGAACCCATCGTTCATTCACACCTGGTGGTGGTAAGCTACATCTGTAGCCACAGCTGCCCTGGGGTAGACAGACGGAAGCGTGGCTCCGCCCACCACCAATCATTCATTCATCATTCATTCACCAGTGTGAGCGGCACCGGGGGCAAGGGTGAAGTGTCCTGCTCAAGGACACAACGTCAGCGATTTGGAACCCTCAGGGTTCTGGCACGGCCTCTCTACCCTCTACGCTGCCACATACACTCTTGGTTTGGCGATATTATTCTCTGCATTTGACCCATCACCCTTGATCACCCACTGGGAGGTAAGGGGAGCAGTGGGCAGGAGCGGTGCCGCGCCCGGGAATCATTTATGGTGATTTAACCCCCAATTCCGTGGATGTCGTAGTGTTTTGTGTTGTGGTTTGTGCAGCCCTTTGAGACACTAGTGATTTAGGGCTATAGAAATGAACATTGATTGATTGATTGATTGAATTCCAACCCTTGATGCTGAGTGCCAAGCAGGGAGGTAATGGGTCCCATTTTTATAGTCTTTGGTATGACTCGGCCGGGAATTTGAACTCCCAACCTACCGATCTCAGGGCGGACACTCTAACCACTAGGCCACTGAGTAGGATATTAAGGAGTTCAGCACTGAGGATTTGTTCCACCTGTGACTTGTCCTTGCAGGATACCAGGAGGGCCGAGTCATCCGCAAACAGGAACAATTCACAGTGGCATGCTGATGACATGTCATTTACGCATGTCAGCAGCTAAATTAGGTGCCTTTGTTTGCTTACTTACTACAAAAGACATGTTGTCTTGTTTGTTCTCTCTTTTATTCAAGGACAAACTTAAAATAAGAAATATATGTTTAATGTACCCTAAAACTTGTTGGTAAAATGAAGCCAATAATGCAATTTTTTGTGGTCCCCTTTATTTAGAAAAGTACCGAAAAGTATCAAAATAATGTTGATACCGTTACCAAAATATTGGTATCGGGACAACACTATATCAGTGTAAAAAAATAAAAAAGCTTTGTTATCAAAGACACAAATTGATCTCCATTTATTTAGATGCATTCAGTTCCATCCATCCATCCATCCATCCATCCATCCATCCATCCATCCATCCATCCATCCATCTTCTTTCACTTATCCGAGGTCGGGTCGCCCGGGGTAGCAGCCTAAGCAGGGAAGCCCAGACTTCCCTCTCTTCAGCCACTTCGTCTAGCTCTTCCCGGGGGATCCCGAGGCGTTCCCAGGCCAGCCGGGAGACATAGTCTTCCCAACGTGTCCTGGGTCTTCCCCGTAGCCTCCTACTGGTTGGGCCTGCCCTAAACACCTCCCTCGGGAGGCGTTCAGGTGCCATCCTGACCAGATGCCCGAATCACCTCATCTGGCTCCTCTCGATGTGGAGGAGCAGCGGCTTTACTTTGAGTTCCTCCCGGATGGCAGAGCTTCTCACCCTATCTCTAAGGGAGAGCCCGGCCACACGGCGGTGGGAACTCATTTTGGCCGCTTGTACCCGTGATCTTATCCTTTCGGTCATGACCCAAAGCTCATGACCATAGGTGAGGATGGGAACGTAGATTGACCGGTAAATTGAGGGCTTTGCCTTCCGGTTCAGCTCCTTCTTCACCACAACGGATCGGTACAACGTCCGCATTACTGAAGACGCCGCACCGATCCGCCTGTCGATCTCACGATCCACTCTTCCCCCACTTGTGAACAAGACTCCTAGGTACTTGAACTCCTCCACTTGGGGCAGGGTCTCCTCCCCAACCTGGAGATGACACTCCACCCTTTCCCGGGCGAGAACCATGGATTCGGATTTGGAGGTGCTGATTCTCATTCCGGTCGCTTCACACTCGGCTGCGAACCGATCCAGTGAGAGCTGAAGGTCCCGGCCAGATGAAGCCATCAGGGCCACATCATCTGCAAAAAACACAGATGTAATCCCGCGGCCACCAAACTGGAACCCCTCAACGCCTTGACTGCGCCAAGATATTCCGTCCATAAAAGTTATGAACAGAATCGGTGACAAAGGGCAGCCTTGGCGGAGTCCGACTTACTGCATTGAGTTCAATATGGTAATTTAGCTGTAATATATACACAGCATATTATTTCTGTTGATTGCATTGTTGCACAGAGAATTGATCCTGGCCAAAGTATGAGTGTCTCCTAATGACTTCTAAAGTTCCATTCATCCAGTGTATGTGTGTGAAAGCCATGTTAATTTCACATCTTGCATAGTCAGAGTCCTCTTTTATCACAAGGACATAAACCCTCCCCTGGTGTAAATCATACCAACTTTAGTAGCATTACACCTCATTAAGATGTCAGCGTTTGAAGTCCTGCACACTTTCAAGGACTCCAGCCTTTTTGTGAAATGATCGCTTCCCCCTGACCTTGCTGGGCCAATGGCGGCCAGCTCGCCGGCTCGCCCCTCTGCCCGCTGCCGCGTTTGCGCTCCCTGCTCTGATTGATGCACCGGGGGGACTCGCACAGCTGGAAGAGGAGACGGTGCAGCAGAGGGAACAAAGAGTTGTGGGCCACACGGGGTGCAGCAATTAGGCTGTTTTCTTGTTGTTAATTAAAAGCAAATTAGAGAGTGCGACAGGAGTTGCTGTCAAGCCTTATTTGCTGGCAGCGTGTGTGCAGAGGAACACCTGTTGTTGCATATCCACTCTCTTATCTCAATCTCTTCTTCTTTGTGTCTTCCTTAGGGCCGCAGGGGAAAGCCTGGTGAGCCTGGACCTGAAGGCAAACCTGTGAGTGATACTCAATATCAGCCTATTTATTTATCCATCCATCCATTTTCTACCGTTTATTCTCTTTGGGGTGGCGGGGGGCGCTGGTGCCTATCTCAGCTACAATCGGGCGGAAGGCGGGGTACACCCTGGACAAGTCGCCACCTCATCGCAGGGCCGTATTTATCTAACTATTCCTAAATATTAACCCGATTATATAGCCATCCATCCATCCATTTCCTACCGCTTGTCCCTTTCGGGGTCGCGGGTGGTGCTTGAGCCGATCTCATCTGCATTCTGGTGGAAGGCGTCGTACACTCTGGACAAGTTGCCACCTCATCACAGGGCCAACATAGATAGACAGACAACATTCACACTCACATTCACTCACTAGGGCAGTGGTTCTCAAATGGGGGTACTTGAAGGTATGCCAAGGGGTACGTGAGATTTTTTTTTAATATTCTAAAATTAGCAACAATTCAAAAATCCTTTATAAATATATTTATTGAATAATACTTCAACAAAATATGAATGTAAGTTCATAAACTGTGATAAGAGGCAAAAATTGCTGATTTTTTTGTGGACATGTTCATAAATATTGATGTTAAAGATGTATTTTTTGTGAAGAAATGTTCAAAATTAAGTTCATGAATCCAGATGGATCTCTATTACAATCCCCAAAGAGGGCACTTTAAGTTGATGGTTGCTTCTATGTGTAGAAATCTTTATTTATAATTGAATCACTTGTTTGTTTTTCAGCAAGTTTTTCTTTTTTTCCAAATAGTTAAAAAAAGACCACTACAAATGAACAATATTTTGCACTGTTATACAATTTAATAAATCAGAAACTGATGACATAAGTGCTGTATTTTATTTCTTTATCTCTATTTTTCCACCCAAAATGTTTTGCTCTGATTAGGGGGTACTTGAATTAAAAAAAAGTTCACATGGGGTACATCACTGAAAAAAGGTTGAGAACCACTGCTCTAAGTCATGTTTAAAGAGTAACGAGATCCCCTTTAATAGTTTTGGTGCTATATTTTTAAGATAATTAAGGCTACGAAAAGGAAAATGACACACTCAGGAAAACCTGTATTCATGAAAAAGATAAGAAAAAGACTTTATGGCCCATTGACTCTTTGAGTTGTCATATTTTCCTCAGGAGACCAAATAAATACAGGTTTTTGTTTGTCCAGTGACCTACACGCTAAAGGCCACACACATATAATGTGTCAAAAGGCGACAGTGTGTCAAACTTTTAGCTGTGGCCCAATTATTTCCAAACACTATTTGCCCTGATTGCACCCCTGATCTGGATCAAGGCTTTTTCTTACTTTATTGTGCACCAGAACCCGGAGAGATCTCGTTCTGCTCCGGTTACTCTTATGCTCAATCGCTTCAATTATCTTTTGTATAATTGAGCCACTCGCTGCTAAACGTCTCCCCCGCGACTCATTGTGAGTCTCGCCGCCTTAATAACTCGTAAAGTTGCAAAGCCGAAAGAGAAAAAGAGAGACACAGACTGGAGATGGGGTGACATTTCTAAATGGCAGCTTCCGGACAATAGCCTTAACATGTGCCAGCCTTTGCCTGCGTCTCCTGGCACTGGCATTTATGACTCACCTGCTTTGCCGCGGTTGAATCTCGGGGCCACAATTATCTATTCAAAATAGCCAACAGGGTGTCAGTCATTCTTGTCCTTCGGCGGCAGGAGAGAGCTGGCAGCTGAAAGAAGAGTAATGGCTACTTTTCAATGTCACACCATGACAAAGAGACTGTCAACAGAACTACAGTAAATAAATGAAGACGCCGACAAGATTAGAGGAACTGTGATTCAAATATTTATCTATTAACATTTACATCCCATAATAATCTCTGAAAATGAAAAAAATTGGCTAAAAAATAGATTTATTACCTCTATTCTTAGAGTTTCATCCATCCATCTTCTTCCGCTTATACGAGGTCGGGTCCCGGGGGCAGCAGCCTAAGCAGGGAAACCCAGACTTCCCTCTCCCCAGCCACTTCGTCCAGCTCTTCCCGGGGGACCCCGAGGCGTTCCCAGGTCAGCCGGGAGACATAGTCCTCCCAACGTGTCCTGGGTCTTCCCCGTGGCCTCTTACCGGTTGGACGTGCCCTAAACACCTCCCTAGGGAGGCGTTCGGGTGGCAGCCTGATCAGATGCCCGAGCTACCTCATCTGGCTCCTCGATGTGGAGGAGCAGCGGCTTTACTTTGAGTTCCTCCCTGATGGCAGAGCTTCTCACCCTATCTCTAAGTAAAAGCCCATCCACCCGGCAGAGGAAACTAATTTCGGCCGCTTGTACCCGTGATCTTATCCTTTCGGTCATGACCCAAAGCTCATGACCATAGGTGAGGATGGGAACGTAGATCGACCGGTAAATTGAGAGCTTTGCCTTCCGGCTCAGCTCCTTCTTCACCACAACGGTTCGGTTCAACGGCCGCATTACTGAAGACGCCGCACCGATCTACCTGTCGAGCTCACGATCCACTCTTCCCCCATTCGTGAACAAGACTCCTAGGTACTTGAACTCCTCCACTTGGGGCAGGGTCTCCGGTTCTAGACCGGTACTTTTTAGAGGCGGTATAGTACAGAATATGATTCGTTAGTTTTGCTATACTTTACAAATACCTGAAACCCATTAAATACACATTCACACACTGATGGCGGCAGGAGCTGACCTCGACACAGGAGCAAGGTTGGTGAAGAGTCTTGCCCAAGGACACAACGGCGGTGACTAGGATGGCGGAAGTTGGATACAAACCTGAAATTCTCAGTTTTTCTCTAATATATCGCTAACATTTGATTTGCGCTTTTGAGATTTGAGCACAAATAAGAAATATTAATAACACAGCACACACACATCACCCATTACATTATTGTGTTGGCATTGTTGGTCTGGACCCCATGATGCAGAGCAAGGAAGGTTATGTGCAGGCAATAAGTCGGTTTGAATCGGGAAAACACAGGTAGTGCGAAACAGTTCTAGCGCAGCATGAAAGAGTACGGAAGACAAACACAGGTGAAACTAAACAGGTTAGATTAAGTAATGGGAAACAGGTGTGTTGGCAGGAAACAGTACAGGATGCGAAGGTGCAGCAAAACAAAGAATTCAACAGGAAGTTGAAGCACCAGGACAGCAAATGAGAGAAATCACAGAAAAATAGTGACTCAAGTCAAAACTGTCATGGGGGATCAAGACACTATCATGTTCGGCAACTACTGTTTGTCTGCATATTCAGGATTTATATCAGTTGTTAGACCCATTAAACGATTAATTGAAGCACCAGTATGTGAATGAAAAGTTTTTTGTTGTTGTTTTTTTCTAATCAAATTATTCGATAAATCGTTGCAGCCCTGACATAACAACCACATTTTAACGGTAGCATCAAGTTAGGTCAGCATATTTGCTAAAGAAAAATAGAATGATGAAACTTCCAGCTCCTACGTGTGATTGACAGATAGTCGGCAGACCTTCAAGCATTTAAGATGTATACCATATTTCCTTGAATTGCCGCAGGGCATATAAATAAATGATAAATGGGTTGTACTTGTATAGCGCTTTTCTACCTTCAAGGTACTCAAAGCATAGTATGCGCCTGCCTTGAATTACTGCCGGGTCAAACTCGCTTCCTAAATCAATTAGCGCATGCTTTGCGTTACCGCCTGGTCAAACTCGTGACGTCGCGAGTGACACTTCTCCTGTCGTCATTTTCAAAATGGAGAGGGCTGATTTCAAGACCGGTAATTTGAAATCGCATAAAGGGAAGAAGATTAAGGGCTATTCAGTATGATTTAAGGTCCAAGCTTACATCACACTCAAATTTTTACTGCATGCCTTTGGTAAGTGCCGGAGTGAGAAGAGGTTTTAAAATAATTAAAGCATGCTTACTTTTACCGCATGCCTTTGGTAAGCGCAGGAGAAGAGGTTTTGAATTAATTAGCGGCTCGGCGGCAATTCAAGGAAATACGCTATATACACAATGCTTAATCTTTAAGTAATATTGATGGCATAATTAGTTGTGATTTATGTGCAACAATAAGCTACATGTGAGTATAAGCGGTGTTTCAGTTTAGGGATGTGAATGAATCCATCCATCCATCCATCCATTTTTCTACCGCTTGTCCCTTTTGGGGTCGCGGAGGTCGCTGGTGCCTATTTCAGCTACAATCGGACGGAAGGCGGGGTACACTCTGGACAAGTCGCTATCCCATCGCAGGGCCAACACAGATTGACGGATAACATTCACACTTACATTCAGGCACTAGGGCCAATTTAGTGTTGCCAATCAACCTTTCCCCAGGTGCATGTTTTTGGCGGTGGGAGGAAGCTGGAGAACCCAGAGGGAACCCAGGCAGTCACGGGGAGGACATGCAAACTCCACAAAGAAAGATCCCGAGCCCGGGATTGAACCCAGGACTACTCAGGACCTTCGTATTGTGAGGCACACGCACTAACCCCTGGTCCACCCTGCTGTCCCTGTGATTTAAAGGCCTACTGACATTAGATTTTCTTATTTAAACGGGGATAGCAGGTCCATTCTATGTCATACATGATATTTTCCCGATATTGCCATATTTTTGCTGAAAGGATTTAGTAGAGAACATCGACGATAAAGTTTGCAACTTTTGGTGCTGATAAAAACACCTTGCCTTTACCGGAAATAGCAGACGATATGTGCGTGACGTCAGGGGTTGTGGAGCTCCTCACATCTGAACATTGTTTACAATCATAGCCACCAGCAGCGAGAGTGATTCGGACCGAGAAAGCAATGATTTCCCCATTAATTTGAGCGAGGATAAAAGATTCATGGATGAGGAAAGTGAGAGTGAAGGACTAGAGAAAAAAAAAGACTAGAGGGCCGTGGGAGCGATTCAGATGTTATTAGACAAAATTACAAGGATAATTCTGGAAAATCCCTTATCTGCTTATTGTGTTACTAGTGTTTTAGTGAGATTATATGGTTGTACCTGTACAACCTGAAGATCGGCCCCGCACCTTTCTTCAGCACCAGTCGACGGGTGGTGGCAATGCCCATCTCTGCCCTTAGCAAGGGACCCTCTTCGAAACACGATCTTTCGAAATGACCGCCGCATAATACACTGTACTTTGTGTGTGTGTGGTCCAATCCAACCGTGTTCGCTTGACTGCTCTGTTCCATAGTAAAGCTTCACCGTCATCTTTCGGGAATGTAAACAATGAAATACCGGCTGTGTTTGTGTTGCTAAAGCCGGCCGCAACACACCGCTTCCCACCTACAGCTTTCTTCTTTGATGTCTCCATTGTTCGTTGAACAAATTGCAAATTATTCAGCAACACAGATTTCCAGAATACTGTGGAATTTTGCGATGAAACAGATGACTTAATAGCTGGGAACGATGCTGGAACAAAATATCCCCTACAATGCGTGACGTCACGCACACACGTCATCATATCGAGACGTTTCAGCAGGATATTTCGGCGCAAAATTTAAAATTGCGATTTAGTATTGGCATGTGTTGCAAAGTTAAGATTTCATCATTAACGTATAAACTATCAGACTGCGTGGTTGGTAGTAGTGGGTTTCAGTAGGCCTTTAATCATTAATCAATAATAATCAAAGCATTTCGGATGTATTGAAAGTAACAACCAATCCCGTTTTCCAGTAGTATTTAAGTGTTCGGTAAAATTTCTGACCTAAACAACACCCCTATTGTAATAATCGAAATAACGGCGGTGTGCCTGCAGCATTTCCCCGTCATTTGGCGTTTTGGCAAGTCAGTGTGGTGTCATGCAGAGAACTTTCTTGTCAAGGTCGGCCAGCTGCCACTTCCTCTTGGCAGACCAAGCAGGAAACGCCTCAAAGATGCACCCCGGTACATGGCACGTCCATACAAGAAATCAACAGCGCGGTAGAGAGCTTCGCCTCCTAATTTTCGCTCTTGGCGCGATCGCAAGTTGGCCTGCTGGAGGGACCGGGCAGGTGGGGGTGAGGTTGCTAAAGAGCCAACAGAGGTAGCAAGAGTACCAGTGGGAAGCCTTGTGAGATCCATGTCTGGGGATGTTTTACACCACATATGTTATGCACCTCTGGTGAACTATAGCTCTCCTGGGCCTCATGAAAAGGATTCCAGGGCAATTTTTTTGGTGTGCAAAGGTACTGTATATAATGACCATCTGTCTGCTTGGAGCGTGAGTGGTGAGTCACGCTGCGCTGCACAGCAGGAGGTCTACGCTGGGATCGACTACAGTATGTACAGGCAGGCTACCATTGAATGAAAGATGGCGTTTTCGAAGAGTAATATTTCAGGTCGCACTACTACTACTCCCAACATGCCCGCCAAGGTCAGAACAGATTTTACTAGTGACGTTTTGATTCTTCCCACAGCACAGCACTCTAATCAATGAGTCCAAAAGTGTGTGGATTCTTGGACTTTCTGAACAATGTCAGGCCCAGGTCATGACTAAAACAGTGCTGTCTAATGATTACAACTTGTAATCATAGGGATTGATTGATTGAATCTTTTATTAGTATATTGCACAGATCAGTACATATTCTGTACAATTGACCACTAAATGGTAACATCCGAATAAGTTTTTCAATTTGTTTAAGTCGGGGTCATGTAATCAATACATGATAGATGCCATGCCAGCAACCTGAGAGTGCTTGGTTCGCTCCCCAGCTTCCGCCATCCTAGTCATGGTTTATAAAATCTTTACTGTCCCCGAGGGGCAATTTGGTTTGCAGCAGTAGTCAATAAAAACAAGGTAGAACAGTAAAAACAAAGTACAAATACATAAAATGTAGAGATGTCCAATAATATCGGGCTGCCGATATTATCGGCCGATAAATTCTTTATAATGTAATATATGGGAAATTATCGGTATCGGTTTCAAAAAGTGAAATTCAATGAATTTTTAAAACGCTGTTGTACGGAGTGGTACACGGATGTAGGGAGAAGTACAGAGCGCCAAAAAACCATAAAGGCACTGCCTTAGCATGCTGGCCCAATCACACAATACCTACGGCTTTTCACACAGACAGTAAAAACAAGGTACAAATACATAAAATGTAAAGATATCCGATAATATCGGGCTGCCGATATTATCGGTCGATACATGCTTTAAAATTTAATATCGGAAATTATCGGTTTCAAAAAGTTAAATTCAATGACTTTTTAAAACGCCGCTGTACGGAGTGGTAGACTAACCTAGGGAGAAGTACAGAGCGCCAAAAAAACGTAAAGGCACTACCTTTGCATGCCGGCCCATTAACACAATACCTATGGCTTTTCACACAGACAAGTGAATGCAACGCATACTTGGTCAACAGCCATACAGGTCACACTGAGGGTGGCCATATAAACAACTTTAACGGTTACAAATATGCGCCACACAGTGAATCCACACCAAACAAGAATAACAAACACATTCCGGGAGAACATCCGCACCGTGATACAACGTAAACACAACAGAACAAATACCCAGAACTCCTTGCAGTTTAATTATTTTCGGACGCTACAATATACACGCCCCGCTTAAGTCGGGGTCCACGTTAATCAATACATGGTAGATGCCATGCCAGCAACCTGAGGGTTCTTGTTTCACTCCCCAGCTTCCGTCATCTTAGTCATGTTTTAGAAAATCTTTATTGTCCCCGAGGGGGCAATTTGGTTTGCAACAGTAGTCAATAAAAACAAGGTGCAACAGTAAAAACAAAGTACAAATACATAAAATGTAGAGATGTCCGATAATATCGGGCTGCCGATATTATCGGCCGATAAATTCTTTATAATGTAATAAATCTGAAATTATCGGTATCGGTTTCAAAAACTGAAATTCAATGAATTTTTAAAACGCTGTTGTACGGAGTGGTACACGGATGTAGGGAGAAGTACAGAGCGCCAAAAAACCGTAAAGGCACTGCTTTAGCGTGCTGGCCCAATCACACAATACCTACGGCTTTTCACACAGACAAGTGAATGCAACACATACTTGGTGAACAGCCATACAGGTCATACTGAGGGTGGCCGTATAAACAACTTTAATGGTTACAAATATGCGCCACACTGTGAATCCACACCAAACAAGAATAACAAACACATTCCGGGAGAACATCCGCACCGTGATACAACGTAAACACAACAGAACAAATACCCAGAACCCCTTGCAGTATAATTATTTTGGGACGCTACAATATACACGCCCCGCTTAAGTCGGGGTCCACGTTAATCAATACAGATGCCATGCCAGCAACCTGAGGGTTCTTAGTTCGCTCCCCAGCTTCCGCCATCCTAGTCATGTCTTACAAAATTTGTATTGTCCCCGAGGGGCAATTTGGTTTGCAGCAGAAGTCAATAAAAACAAGGTACCACAGTAAAAACAAGGTACAAATACATAAAATGTAAAGATGTCCGATAATATCGGGCTGCCGATATTATCGGTCGATACATGCTTTAAAATTTAATATCGGAAATTATCAGTTTGAAAAAGCTAAATTCAATGACTTTTTAAAACGCCGCTGTACGGAGTGGTACACGGACGTAGGGAGAAGTACAGAGCGCCAATAAACCGTAAAGGCACTGCCTTTGTGTGCCGGCCCAATCACACAATACCTACGGCTTTTCACACACACAAGTGAATGCAACGCATTCTTGGTCAACAGCCATACAGGTCACACTGAGGGTGGCCATATAAACAACTTTAACACTGTTACAAATATGCGCCACACTGTGAATCCACACCAAACAAGAATAACAAACACATTCCGGAAGAACATAAGCACCGTGATACAACGTAAACACAACAGAACAAATACCCAGAACCCCTTGCAGTATAACTCTTCTGGGACGCTACAATATACACGCCCCGCTTAAGTCGGGGTCCACGTTAATCAATACAGATGCCATGCCAGCAACCTGAGGGTTCTTGGTTCGCTCCCCAGCTTCCGCCATCCTGGTCATGTCTTAGAAAATCTTTATTGTCCCTGAGGGGCAATTTGGTTTGCAGCAGTAGTCAATAAAAACAAGGTACCACAGTAAAAACAAGGTACAAATACATAAAATGTAAAGATGTCCGAAAATATCGGGGTGCCGATATTATCGGCCGATACATGCTTTAAAATTTAATATCGTAAATTATCGGTTTCAAAAAGTTAAATTCAATTACTTTTTAAAACGCCGCTGTACGGAGTGGTACACTGATGTAGGGAGAAGTACAGAGCACCAAAAAACCGTAAAGGCACTTCCTTAGCATGCTGGCCCAATCACAAAATACCTAGGGCTATTCGCACACACAAGTGAATGCAACGCATACTTGGTCAACAGCCATACAGGTCACACTGAGGGTGGCCGTATAAACAACTTGAAAGGTTACAAATATGCGCCACACAGTGAATCCACACCAAACAAGAATAACAAACACATTTCGGGAGAACATCCGCACCGTGATACAACGTAAACACAACAGAACAAATACCCAGAACCCCTTGCAGTATAATTATTTTGGGACGCTACAATATACACGCCCCGCTTAAGTCGGGGTCCACGTTAATCAATACAGATGCCATGCCAGCAACCTGAGAGTGCTTGGTTCGCTCCCCAGCTTCCGCCATCCTAGTCATGGTTTATAAAATCTTTACTGTCCCCGAGGGGCAATTTGGTTTGCAGCAGTAGTCAATAAAAACAAGGTAGAACAGTAAAAACAAAGTACAAATACATAAAATGTAGAGATGTCCAATAATATCGGGCTGCCGATATTATCGGCCGATAAATTCTTTATAATGTAATATATGGGAAATTATCGGTATCGGTTTCAAAAAGTGAAATTCAATGAATTTTTAAAACGCTGTTGTACGGAGTGGTACACGGATGTAGGGAGAAGTACAGAGCGCCAAAAAACCATAAAGGCACTGCCTTAGCATGCTGGCCCAATCACACAATACCTACGGCTTTTCACACAGACAGTAAAAACAAGGTACAAATACATAAAATGTAAAGATATCCGATAATATCGGGCTGCCGATATTATCGGTCGATACATGCTTTAAAATTTAATATCGGAAATTATCGGTTTCAAAAAGTTAAATTCAATGACTTTTTAAAACGCCGCTGTACGGAGTGGTAGACTAACCTAGGGAGAAGTACAGAGCGCCAAAAAAACGTAAAGGCACTACCTTTGCATGCCGGCCCATTAACACAATACCTATGGCTTTTCACACAGACAAGTGAATGCAACGCATACTTGGTCAACAGCCATACAGGTCACACTGAGGGTGGCCATATAAACAACTTTAACGGTTACAAA
Source organism: Nerophis ophidion (assembly GCF_033978795.1). Lineage (NCBI taxonomy): Eukaryota > Metazoa > Chordata > Actinopteri > Syngnathiformes > Syngnathidae > Nerophis > Nerophis ophidion. The sequence continues at coordinate 15,622,002 of NC_084619.1, forward strand.
TATGCGCCACACAGTGAATCCACACCAAACAAGAATAACAAACACATTCCGGGAGAACATCCGCACCGTGATACAACGTAAACACAACAGAACAAATACCCAGAACTCCTTGCAGTTTAATTATTTTCGGACGCTACAATATACACGCCCCGCTTAAGTCGGGGTCCACGTTAATCAATACATGGTAGATGCCATGCCAGCAACCTGAGGGTTCTTGTTTCACTCCCCAGCTTCCGTCATCTTAGTCATGTTTTAGAAAATCTTTATTGTCCCCGAGGGGGCAATTTGGTTTGCAACAGTAGTCAATAAAAACAAGGTACAACAGTAAAAACAAAGTACAAATACATAAAATGTAGAGATGTCCGATAATATCGGGCTGCCGATATTATCGGCCGATAAATTCTTTATAATGTAATAAATCTGAAATTATCGGTATCGGTTTCAAAAACTGAAATTCAATGAATTTTTAAAACGCTGTTGTACGGAGTGGTACACGGATGTAGGGAGAAGTACAGAGCGCCAAAAAACCGTAAAGGCACTGCTTTAGCGTGCTGGCCCAATCACACAATACCTACGGCTTTTCACACAGACAAGTGAATGCAACACATACTTGGTGAACAGCCATACAGGTCATACTGAGGGTGGCCGTATAAACAACTTTAATGGTTACAAATATGCGCCACACTGTGAATCCACACCAAACAAGAATAACAAACACATTCCGGGAGAACATCCGCACCGTGATACAACGTAAACACAACAGAACAAATACCCAGAACCCCTTGCAGTATAATTATTTTGGGACGCTACAATATACACGCCCCGCTTAAGTCGGGGTCCACGTTAATCAATACAGATGCCATGCCAGCAACCTGAGGGTTCTTAGTTCGCTCCCCAGCTTCCGCCATCCTAGTCATGTCTTACAAAATTTGTATTGTCCCCGAGGGGCAATTTGGTTTGCAGCAGAAGTCAATAAAAACAAGGTACCACAGTAAAAACAAGGTACAAATACATAAAATGTAAAGATGTCCGATAATATCGGGCTGCCGATATTATCGGGCTGCCGATATTATCGGTCGATACATGCTTTAAAATTTAATATCGGAAATTATCAGTTTGAAAAAGCTAAATTCAATGACTTTTTAAAACGCCGCTGTACGGAGTGGTACACGGACGTAGGGAGAAGTACAGAGCGCCAATAAACCGTAAAGGCACTGCCTTTGTGTGCCGGCCCAATCACACAATACCTACGGCTTTTCACACACACAAGTGAATGCAACGCATTCTTGGTCAACAGCCATACAGGTCACACTGAGGGTGGCCATATAAACAACTTTAACACTGTTACAAATATGCGCCACACTGTGAATCCACACCAAACAAGAATAACAAACACATTCCGGAAGAACATAAGCACCGTGATACAACGTAAACACAACAGAACAAATACCCAGAACCCCTTGCAGTATAACTCTTCTGGGACGCTACAATATACACGCCCCGCTTAAGTCGGGGTCCACGTTAATCAATACAGATGCCATGCCAGCAACCTGAGGGTTCTTGGTTCGCTCCCCAGCTTCCGCCATCCTGGTCATGTCTTAGAAAATCTTTATTGTCCCTGAGGGGCAATTTGGTTTGCAGCAGTAGTCAATAAAAACAAGGTACCACAGTAAAAACAAGGTACAAATACATAAAATGTAAAGATGTCCGAAAATATCGGGGTGCCGATATTATCGGCCGATACATGCTTTAAAATTTAATATCGTAAATTATCGGTTTCAAAAAGTTAAATTCAATTACTTTTTAAAACGCCGCTGTACGGAGTGGTACACTGATGTAGGGAGAAGTACAGAGCACCAAAAAACCGTAAAGGCACTTCCTTAGCATGCTGGCCCAATCACAAAATACCTAGGGCTATTCGCACACACAAGTGAATGCAACGCATACTTGGTCAACAGCCATACAGGTCACACTGAGGGTGGCCGTATAAACAACTTTAAAGGTTACAAATATGCGCCACACAGTGAATCCACACCAAACAAGAATAACAAACACATTTCGGGAGAACATCCGCACCGTGATACAACGTAAACACAACAGAACAAATACCCAGAACCCCTTGCAGTATAATTATTTTGGGACACTACAATATACACGCCCCGCTTAAGTCGGGGTCCACGTTAATCAATACAGATGCCATGCCAGCAACCTGAGGGTTCTTGGTTCGCTCCACAGCTTCCGCCATCCTAGTAATGTCTTACAAAATTTTTATTGTCCCCGAGGGGCAATTTGGTTTGCAGCAGTAGTCGATAAAAACAAGGTACCACAGTAAAAACAGGGTACAAATACATAACATTTAAAGATGTCCGATAATATCGGGCTGCCGATATTATCGGTCGATACATGCTTCAAAATTTAATATCGGAAATTATCGTTTTCAAAAAGTTAAATTCAATGATTTTTTTAATACACCGCTGTACGGAGTGGTAGACTAACCTAGGGAGAAGTACAGAGCGCCAAAAAAACGTAAAGGCACTGCCTTTGCGTGCCGGCCCAATAACACAATACCTACGGCTATTCGCACACACAAGTGAATGCAACCCATACTTGGTCAACAGCCATACAGGTCACACTGAGGGTGGCTGTATAAGCAACTTTATCACAGTTACAAATATGCGCCACACTGAATCCACACCAAACAAAAATAACAAACACATTTCGGGAGAATATCCGCACCGTAACACAACGTAAACACAACAGAACAAATACCCAGAACCCCTTGCAGTATAATTATTTTGGGACGCTACAATATACACGCCCCGCTTAAGTCGGGGTCCACGTTAATTAATACAGATGCCATGCCAGCAACCTGAGGGTTCTTGATGCGCTCCCCAGCTTCCGCCATCCTAGTCATGTCTTAGAAAATCTTTATTGTCCCCGAGGGGCAATTTGGTTTGCAGCAGAAGTCAATAAAAACAAGGTACCACAGTAAAAACAAGGTACAAATACATAAAATGTAAAGATGTCCGATAATATCGGGCTGCCGATATTATCGGCCGATACATGCTTTAAAATGTAACATCGGAAATTATCGGTTTCAAAAAGTTAAATTCAAAGACTTTTTAAAACGCCGCTGTACGGAGTGGTACACAGACGTAGGGAGAAGTACAGAGCGCCAATAAACCGTAAAGGCACTGCCTTAGCGTGCTGGCCCAATCACAAAATACCTACGGCTTTCCACACACACAAGTGAATGCAATGCATATTTGGTCAACAGCCATACAGGTCACACTGAGGGTGGCTGTATAAACAACTTTGACGGTTACAAATATGCGCCACACAGTGAATCCACACCAAACAAGAATAACAAACACATTTCGGGAGAACATCCGCACCGTGATACAACGTAAACACAACAGAACAAATACCCAGAATCCCTTGCAGTATAATTCTTTTGGGACGCTACAATATACACACCCCGCTTAAGTCGGGGTCCACGTTAATCAATACAGATGACATGCCAGCAACCTGAGGGTTCTTGGTTCGCTCCCCAGCTTCCGCCATCCTAGTCATGTCTTAGAAAATCTTTATTGTCCCCGAGGGGCAATTTGGTTTGCAGCAGAAGTCACTAAAACAAGGTACCACAGTAAAAACAAGGTACAAATACATAAAATGTAAAGATGTCCGATAATATCGGGCTGCCGATATTATCGGTCGATACATGCTTCAAAATTTAATATCGGAAATTATCAGTTTCAAAAAGTTAAATTCAATGACTTTTTAAAACGCCGCTGTACGGAGTGGTACACGGACGTAGGGAGAAGTACAGAGCGCCAAAAAAACGTAAAGGCACTGCCTCTGTGTGCCGGCCCAATAACACAATACCTACGGCTTTTCACACACACAAGTGAATGCAATGCATACTTGGTCAACAGCCATACAGGTCACACTGAGGGTGGCCATATAAACAACTTTAACGGTTACAAATATGCGCCACACAGTGAATCCACACCAAACAAGAATAACAAACACATTCCGGGAGAACATCCGCACCGTGATACAACGTAAACACAACAGAACAAATACCCAGAACCCCTCGCAGAATAACTCTTCTGGGACGCTACAATATACACGCCCCGCTTAAGTCGGGGGCCACGTTAATCAATACAGATGCCATGCCAGCAACCTGATGGTTCTTGGTGCGCTCCCCAGCCTCCGCCATCCTAGTCATGTCTTAGAAAATCTTTATTGTCCCCGAGGGGCAATTTGGTTTGCAGCAGAAGTCAATAAAAACAAGGTACCACAGTAAAAACAAGGTACAAATACATAAAATGTAAAGATGTCCGATAATATCGGGCTGCCGATATTATCGGCCGATACATGCTTTAAAATGTAACATCGGAAATTATCGGTTTCAAAAAGTTAAATTCAAAGACTTTTTAAAACGCCGCTGTACGGAGTGGTACACGGACGTAGGGAGAAGTACAGAGCGCCAAAAAAACGTAAAGGCACTGCCTTTGCATGCCGGCCCATTAACACAATACCTACGGCTTTTCACACAGACAAGTGAATGCAACGCATACTTGGTCAACAGCCATACAGGTCACACTGAGGGTGGCCATATAAACAACTTTAACGGTTACAAATATGCGCCACACAGTGAATCCACACCAAACAAGAATAACAAACACATTTCGGGAGAATATCCACACCGTAACACAACGTAAACACAACAGAACAAATACCCAGAACCCCTTGCAGTATAATTATTTTGGGACGCTACAATATACACACCCCGCTTAAGTCGGGGTTCCATGTTAATCAATACAGATGCCATGCCAGCAACCTGAGGGTTCTTGCTTCGCTCCCCAGCTTCCGCCATCCTAGTCATGTCTTAGAAAATCCTTATTGTCCCCGAGGGGCAATTTGGTTTGCAGCAGAAGTCGATAAAAAACAAGGTACCACAGTAAAAACAAAGTACAAATACATAAAATTTAAAGATGTCCGATAATATCGGGCTGCCGATATTATCGGTCGATACATGCTTTAAAATTTAATATCGGAAATTATCAGTTTCAAAAAGTTAAATTCAATGACTTTTTAAAACGCCACTGTACAGAGTGGTAGACGGACGTAGGGAGAAGTACAGAGCGCCAAAAAACCGTAAAGGCACTGCCTCTGTGTGCCGGCCCAATCACACAATACCTACGGCTTTTCACACACACAAGTGAATGCAACGCATAAAAGTGCATTAATAAATCAAAGTTTCACTCTATAAAATTAGAACTTTTCTTAAAAAAATATAGTTTTAAATGCCAACCAACAATAGGAACTCGGTAGGCCTATATGAATGCCCCCCCCCAAAAATCCCAAGACTGATAACTAAAAAAACAAAGATTGAAAACCAATACTCAGCCATTGTGTGTGCTGGTTTAACATTAATTCATTTACATGGACCCCGACTTAAACAAGTTGAAAAACTTCTTGGGGTGTTACCATTTAGTGGTCAATTGTACGGAATATGTACTGAACTGTGCAATCTACTAATAAAAGTTTCAATCAATCAATCAATCAATCAATCAATGGTGTGTCATGCTTTGGTGACCATACCTGAGCAATACTGTGCTCTGGAATATCACATCAGTGCTGTCATTCAAAGCGCATGTCAGTGTCATCATAAAATAATTATGGACTTTTACAGACACATCCATGCCTTTCTGAATAAAAAGGTTTTCGGGCCTATTTTAAAAGAGTCCAGGCTCTGAATAGCCCTTCGGATGATTCAGGGACAATCAGGATTTAAGACCCGGTTCCCATTGATGCCGAACCCTCATGAGAAGTGCATGAAAATGGACTGAAACTAGAGATGGAGGCCATCATTTGGGAATACATGCAATAGCAGGGTTTCGCTTGAAATGAGAGATATTTAGGGTGTTAAAGTAAAGTTACGAGTTCACGAGTGGGGGAAGAGTGGATCGTGAGATCGACAGGCGGATCGGTGCGGTGTCTTCAGTAATGCGGACGTTGTAGCGATCCGTTGTGGTGAAGAAGGAGCTGAGCCGGAAGGCAAAGCTCTCAATTTACCGGTCGATCTACGTTCCCATCCTCACCTATGGTCATGAGCTTTGGGTCATGACCGAAAGGATAAGATCACGGGTACAAGCGGCCGAAATGAGTTTCCTCCGCCGTGTGGCGGGGCTCTCCCTTAGAGATAGGGTCAGAAGCTCTGCCATCCGGGAGGAACTCAAAGTAAAACCGCTGCTCCTCCACATCGAGAGGAGCCAGATGAGGTGGTTCGGGCATCTGGTCAGGATGCCACCCGAACGCCTCCCTAGGGAGGTGTTTAGGGCACGTCCAACCGGTAGGAGGCCACGGGGAAGACCCAGGACACGTTGGGAAGACTATGTCTCCCGGCTGGCCTGGGAACGCCTCGGGATCCCCCGGGAAGAGCTAGACGAAGTGGCTGGGGAGAGGGAAGTCTGGGTTTCCCTGCTTAGGCTGTGGCCCCCGCAACCCGACCTCGGATAAGCGGAAGAAGATGGATGGATGGATGGAAGTAAAGTTAAAATTAAGTACCAATAATTGTCACACACACACTAGGTTTGGTGAAATTGCTCTCTGCATTTAACCCATCTCCTTGTTCACCCCCTGGGAGGTGAGGGGAGCAGTGAGCAGCAGCGGTGGCCGCGCTCAGGAATTATTTTGGTGATTTAACCCCCAATTCCAACCCTTGAGGCTGAGTGCCAAGCAGGGAAGTAATGGGTTCCGTTTTTATAGTCTTTGGTATGACTCAGCGGGGGTTTGAACGCACGACCTACCGATCTCAGGGCGGACACTCTAACCACAAGGCCACTGAGCAGATAGAAAGTAAATGTGTGCTCCCATGTGGTTAATAAAGCTCCACAAAATCCAAGTAGTATTTTTCTTCACCTATGCTAAAATGTTAATACAACAGTCCATCTGTCGGTATATCGGAGCAGTCTGCTGATTTAATAAAACTGAGGAAACAGAGGCTGCAGCTCATTAATGAACGCGATCATAGCGGTTGTCGTTGAAGGAATGGAGCGTAATTTGTCTGCCCAGGTGTGACCACAATATGTTCTATCATTATATTTACGTCTGTAATAGGATTATATGATTTCCTGAATATAGGGTTTTACTTTACCCAAAATGGAAAAAAAATACACAATGATGAATCTCTCCGATTCAGGGCTGCAGGTTGAAAAACAGAGGGTCAAAAGTTTGTGAAATGCATCGAGTAAAAAAAAAAAAAAAAGTTTCCCTTTCTTAGATTTCTATCACAGATGTATCTTACTTATCATTCCGCGTACGCCCCGGCCAATGTGCAGGTACACTTGTTGTTTACTTTGACATTTCCCCACATAAGTGACAGGGAGAAATCCTATTAAAATGCACCGAGGGTCGCTCACTAGCAATCATAAAGTGCCACCTATTGGAGGATGGCGGAATGGGAGCTGGAAGAAAAAAAATTGCTGCAATGCAACAAACACACATTTTTCACCATCTTTGTAGAAAAAAATACAAATATATATATATATGTCTTGATTGGATTATCCAGAGAATAGTGCTCGATACCGTGGTAGAGCGCAATATGTAGATGTGGGAAAAATCACAAGACTACTTCATCTCTATGAAGTAGTCTTGTGATTTTTCCCACACCTACAAATATATATATATATATATATATATGATAAGAAAAGATTTGGATTGTTTTTCTGATGACTTATTCACAGCAGTTGTCCTTGCTTGAAGTTATTGTCTCTTAGATGTTTTGTGTCTTTGCTTGTCAGTCAATAAGAACAGTCTGCTGTGTTCACTCGCAGGGCGACAAGGGCGAGACTGGCGTCCCGGGAGAGAAGGGAGCGAAGGGAGACAGCGGAGAGCCTGTAGGTATTCTCCTGCAGCGACGCTTTCCAATGCCGCCTCGCGATAAAGTCATTAACCGAGGCTCCTTCCTCCCGCAGGGTCAGCCTGGTGCCGGGGGAGCCGAAGGGATGAAAGGACAGAAAGTGAGTCCCGTCAATGTCAAGAGTCAATGCATGACGCTCCCCTCTGTTTGTGCTTGCCGTCACTCTGCCTGCGAGTGTGTGTGAGTTATTATTGCTTCTGTTTGGACTGCAAGGCTATCTGAATGTCATTCATCAGCAACTAATGAATTGGTTGGCACTTGTACTGCAATGGAGGACTGCACAACAACAACAAAATAGCAACTTGTGGTCTAGTCAAACATGGAGATTTACAATAGTTTCACTTTTCAAGATGGGTTTTTGCACATTATTTTTTTATTATTATTATAAATGCTACACGGTCTAGCTCCATCCTATCTTGCCGATTGTATTGTACCATATGTCCCGGCAAGAAATCTGCTTTCAAAGGACTCCGGCTTATTAGTGATTCCCAAAGCCCAAAAAAAGTCTGTGGGCTATAGAGCGTTTTAATTTCGGGCTCCAGTACTCTGGAATGCCCTCCCGGTAAAAGTTCGAGATGCCACCTCAGTAGAAGCATTTAAGTCTCACCTTAAAACTCATTTGTATACTCTAGCCTTTAAATAGACTCCCTTTTTCGACCAGTTGATCTGCCGTTTCTTTTCTTTTTCTCCTATGTCCCAGTCTCCCTTGTGGAGGGGGTCCGGTCCGATCCGGTGGCCATGTACTGCTTGCCTGTGTATCGGCTGGGGACATCTCTGCGCTGCTGATCCGCCTCCGCTTGGGATGTTTTCCTGCTGGCTCCGCTGTGAACGGGACTCTCGCTGCTGTGTTGGATCCGCCTTGGACTGGATTCTTGTGACTGTGTTGGATCCATTATGGATTGAACTTTCACAGTATCATGTTAGACCCGCTCGACATCCATTGCTTTCCTCCTCTCCAAGGTTCTCTTAGTCATCATTTTCACCGACGTCCCACTGGGTGTGAGTTTTCCTTGCCCTTATGTGGGCCTACCGAGGATGTCGTAGTGGTTTGTGCAGCCCTTTGAGACACTAGTGATTTAGGGCTATATAAGTAAACATTGATTGATTGATTATTTCCAACTCAGTCTACACAAGGTGACTATGTATTTTTATCAATCAATCAATCAATGTTTACTTATATAGCCCTAAATCACTAGTGTCTCAAAGGGCTGCACAAACCACAACACGAACCATTACGACATCCTCGATAGGCCCACATAAGGGCAAGGAAAACTCACACCCAGTGGGACGTCGGTGACAATGATGACTATGAGAACCTTTTGAGAGGAGGAAAGCAATGGATGTTGAGCGGGTCTAACATGATACTGTGAAAGTTCAATCCATAATGGATCCAACACAGTCGCGAGAGTCCAGTTCAAAGCGGATCCAACACAGCAGCGAGAGTCCTGTCCACAGCAGAGCCAGCAGGAAACCATCCCAAGCAAAGGCGGATCAGCGGCGCAGAGATGTCCCCAGCCGATACACAGGCAAGCAGTACATGGCCACCGGATCGGACCGGACCGCCTCCACAAGGGAGAGTGGGACATAGGAGAAAAAGAAAAGAAACGGCAGATCAACTGGTCTAAAAAGGGAGTCTATTTAAAGGCTTGAGTATACAAATGAGTTTTAAGTGTCATACTATGTTAGTCTACTCCTGAACCTTTGACACCGTTAACCACGCTATACTGTTGGATAAGCTCCGAGCAATCGGATTCGATGAAACCTCATCGAGCTGGATGCGATCTTACTTGGAGGGGAGGAAACAGGTGGTAGAGTTGAACGGCACTGTGTCCCCTCCCCTCTCAGTAAGCTGTGGTATCCCCCAAGGCAGTATACTTGTTACGCCTGTTCGGCATCGTGGTGCCGGGTTCAATTCCCTCGAGGATGCGTCGAAATAGAACACAGCAAAGGTCAGGTTTAACTATTTATTTGAATAACAAAAGGTGCTAGAAAACAAAAATACTGGAGTTTGTGTGAAAACAAACTAGTCCCAGGCAGAATAATGAAAAGAGGAAGGCTTATAGAGGGAAGGTGATTAACAGAGAACAGGTGTGCAGGAACCAGGAGTAACAGCTGAAACTAATAAGTAACCAATCGCCAGGGTGTACCCCGCCTTCCGCCTGATTGTAGCTGAGATAGGCGCCAGCGCCCCCCGCGACCCCGGTAGGGAATAAGCGGTAGAAAATGGATGGATGGATGGATGGATGGTGATGGACTAAACTGGAAATAAACGGATCAAACGGAGAATGAGAACAAAGATGGAAAAATAAACAATATGTGAAGATCCGAGTCACGGATCGCAACAATACTAGGACCTTTACTGTTCCTAATATACGTAAATGACATTCCATCAGCATGCCAATGTGAATTGTTCCTGTTTGCGGATGACTCGGCCCTCTTAGTATCCTGCAAGGACAAGTCACAGGTGGAACAAATCCTCAGTGCTGAACTCCTTAATATTTGCACCTGGCTCGCCGACAACAAGCTATCCATACACTTAGGTAAAACGGAATCCATCCTATTTGGGTCCCATATGAACCTTAAGAAAGTCAATGACTTCACTATAAAAGTGGGTGACATTGTTATCACCAGGAAAGATGAGATCACCTACCTAGGTTCCATTCTAGAGGCTAATCTTTCCTGTGATGAAATGGCAACCAAGGTAATCAAAAAGGTTAACCAAAGAACGAGATTCCTCTAAAGAATTTCCTCTCTGGTCAACAAAAGCACCTTGAGCATTCTAGCGGGAACTCTCATTCAACCCTTTTTTGGTTACGCTTGCACCTCCTGGTATCCCAGCACCTCCAAAACCCTCAAATCTAGACTCCTAACATCCCAGAATAAGCTAGTCCGGTTACTTTTAGACCTCCACCCCAGATCACACCTCACTCCAACCCACTTCTCCAAAGTGGGCGGGCTCAGGGTGGAGGACAGAGTAAAACAACTTGCACTGAGCCTAGTCTATAAAATCCGCTGCACCTCCCTGATACCGAAGTACATGTCAAACTACTTCCTTAACGTAAATGACCGCCATAACCACAACACCAGGGGGAGCTCCACAAACCACGTTAAACCCAGATTCCGATCTAACGAAGGTCTTAACTCATTCTCTTTCTATGCCACATCAATGTGGAATGCACTCCCAACAGGTGTAAAAGTAAGTGCATCTCTATCCTCCTTCAAAACCGCTCTAAAACAACACCTCCAGGCAACTTCAACAATTTACTAATACCCTCCTCAATTCACATCCCATCTCCTCGGGTAATAAAAAACCTAATGTAAATAATCAAATGTACTTCTAATGTATATACTTGTTCTTATGCTATCTGAACTCACTTTGTTCTCTGCTGGCTGTACATATCCTACTAAGTAAGACCTACACTGTTTCAATGTCCACATTTCTCAGTTGATGCAATTGTTGATGACTGAAGTACTGATATCAACCAAAGCTCCTCATCCCACCCCCCGGATTGTAAATAATGTAGATAATTCAATGTATATACTATGATGATTAACTTGTGTGATGACTGTATTATGCTGATAGTATATATTTGTACCATGAATTGATTAACGTGGACCCCGACCTAAACAAGTTGAAAAACTTATTTGGGTGTTACCATTTAGTGGTCAATTGTACGGAATATGTACTGAACTGTGGAATCTACTAATAAAAGTATCAATCAATCAATCAAAACCCTGACACACAAAAGGATAAGAAAGGAAACGGTGTGGCGCGGTTGGGAGAGTGGCCGTCCCCTACCAACCTAGTCATGTCCATTGTGTCCTTGAGCAAGACACTTCACCCTTGCTCCTGATGGGTCGTGGCAAGCGCCTTGCATGGCAGCTCCCACCATCACTGTGTGAATGTGGAAGTAGTGTCAAAGCGCTTTGAGTACCTTGAAGGTAGAAAAGCGCTATACGAGTACAACCCATTTTACCATTTTTAACTTGGCAAAACATGCACTCGACTATAAAAACTTCCAAAGTTTGGTTGACTTTGGACTTAGACAAACTTTATTGATCCACAAGGGAAATTGTTCCACACAGTAGCTCAGTTTCAAAGGATGGAAAGGATAATGCAGATATTAAGTAGACTTAAAGTGTACCATAGTAGCAATATAAATATAACATATGTAATATTTACATGTTATATATACATCCATCCATCCATGCATTTTCTACCGCTTATTCCCTTTCGGGGTCGCGGGGGGCGCTGGCGCCTATCTCAGCTACAATCGGGCTGAGATAGGCGCCAGCGCCCCATACAGTATATAGTATATACTGATATATTAACATATTATATTTTTGTATAATATATACAATATATAAAAAATCCCAATTACCATGTTCAATATTATAGTATGTGTAAAAGCTACATCATAAAATAGATTGTAAATCCAGCAGAAAATATACATTATAAACAAATAGGGGTAGCTGACATACAAACCCCGTTTCCATATTAGTTGGGAAATTGTGTTAGATATAAATATAAACGGAATACAATGATTTGCAAATCATTTTCAACCTATATTCAGTTGAATGCACTACAAAGACAACATATTTGATGTTCAAACAGATTATTTTTTCAATTAAGTTGGGAAAGGTGGCAATGAATACTGATGAAGTTGAGGAATGCTCATCAAACACTTATTTGGAACATCCCACAGGTGTGCAGGCTAATTGGGAACAGGTGGGTGCCATGATTGGATATAAAAGCAGATTCCATGAAATGCTCAGTCATTCACAAACAAGGACGGGGCGAAGGTCAGCACTTTGTGAACAAATGCGTGAGCAAATTGTTTAAGAGCAACATTTCTCAACCAGCTATTGCAAGGAATTTACGGTCCGGAATATCATCGAAGGTTTCAGAGAATCGTAAGAAATCACTGCACTTAAGCAGCAAGTCGGAAAACCAACATAGAATGCCCGTGACCTTCGATTCCTCAGTCAGTACTGCATCAAAAACCAACATTTGTGTGTAAAGGATATCACCACATGGGCTCAGGCACACTTCAGAAAACCACTGTCGAAAACAGTTGGATGCAAAATCTGTAAGTGCAAGTTAAAACTCTACTATGCAAAATCGAAAGCCATTTATTTACACCCACAAACGCCGCTGGCTTTGCTGGGCCTGAGTTCATCTAAGATGGACTGATGCAAAGTGGAAAAGGGTTCTGTGGTCTGACGAGTCCACATTTGAAATTGTTTTTGGAAACTGGACGTCGTGTTCTCCGGACCAAAGAGAAAAAGAGCCATCCGGATTATTTAATGCGCAAAGTTCAAAAGCCAGCATCTTTGAGGGTATGGGGGTGTTTAGGTGCCCAAGGCACTGTTAACTTGCACATTTGTGAAGGCCCCATTAATGTTAAAAGGTACATACAGGTTTTGCCATCCAAGCAACCGTTATCATGGACCCCCCTGCTTACTTCAGCAAGACAATGCCAAGTTACGTGTTACAATATACATACAAAATTGGTCTCAGTTCCCAAATGTTTACTGCGTGTTGTTAAAAGGAAAGGCCATGTGACACAGTGCCAACTTTTTTGCAATGTGTTGCTGCCATTAAGTTCTCTAAGTTAATAAAAAAAAATACGTTTCTCAGTTTGAACATTAAATATCTTGTCTTGTCAATCTATTCAATTGAATATAGGTTGAAAATAATTTGCAAATCGTTGTATTCTGTTTTCATTTATGAATTACACAACGTGCCAACTTTACTGGTTTTGGGATTTGTATGTCAACATTTTAAAATGTAATATTGGTGGCATTTTGTAGCACTGCAAAACTACAGCCACAACCTGCCTTCATAGCAAGTATGGTAAATATAAGCGTATACACAAAGAATATATAAATGCAGTACTTTTACACACTGAGAAATATTGGGAAGAAGCAAAATGTGACTCGTGTAGAAAGTAGGTACCGTATTTTTCGGACTATAAGTCGCAGTTTTTTTCATACTTTGGTCGGGGGTGCGACTTATACTCAGGAGCGACTTATGTGTGAAATTATTAACACGTTACCGTAAAATATCAAATAATATTATTTAGCTCATTCACGTAAGAGACGAGACTTATAAGATTTCATGGCATTTAGCGATTAGGAGTGACAGATTGTTTGGTAAACGTATAGCATGTTGTGAAAATGTGTGAAATATATTTATATAGCGCTACAAAATAGGGTCAGGCCAGACATAACAGGTTTTTGATTGATTGATTGATTGATTGATTGATTGAAATTTTATTAGTAGACTGCACAGTACAGTACATATTCCGTACGACTGGCCACTAAATGGTAACATCTGAATAAGTTTATTAACTTGTGTAAGTCGAGGTCCACGTTAATCAATTCATGGTATATGAATGAAAAGTCCTGACCAAAAACGATCTAATGAGGTGAGATTACCCAAATTATGCTTTCGGTGTGTTTTTGTGAGCAAATCAAGCCCTCCTTTTTCTTGTCTTGTATCTATAAATTTTATTTATGGCTTTTTAATGCCACTTAAAAGACATGTAATGCCCAAGTCTGACCGCTGTTATACATAGTCAAACCTTACAATTGTCGGTATACACAGAATTGGAAGCGTTTGACAATGCCATCAATCCATCCATTTTCTACCGCTTATTCCCTTTCGGGGTCGCGGGGGGCGCTGGCGCCTATCTCAGCGACAATGATCATCTTGAATAGTTGAAAAGTTTACATTAGTGAAGTGAATTATATTTATATAGCACTTTTTCTCTAGTGACTCAAAGCGCTTTACATAGTGGAACCCAATATCTAAGTCACATTTAAACCAGTGTGGGTGGCACTGGGAGCAGGTGGGTAAAGTGTCTTGCCCAAGGACACAACGGCAATGACTAGGATGGCGGAAGCGGGAATCGAACCTGCAACCCTCAAGTTGCTGGCACGGCCGCTCTACCAACCGAGCTATGCCGTTCTTTATGTTAAAGTTATTTGAATGACTCTTACCATAATATGTTACGTTAACATACCAGGCACCTTCTCAGTGGGTTATTTATGCATCATATAACGTACACTTATTCAGCCTGTTGTTCACTATTCTTTATTTATTTTAAATTGCCTTTCAAATGTCTTTTCTTGGTGTTGGGTTTTATCAAATAAATTTCCCCCAAAAATGCGACTTATACATGTTTTTTTCTTTCTTTATTATGCATTTTCGGCAGGTGCGACTTATACTCCGGAGCGACTTATACTCCAAAAAATGCGGCATATTATTAACACAAGAAGTCGCTCTTTGACAAAGAATTGTGCTACATTTTCTAGGGATGTCCCATAAGTCTCAATGTTCCTTGGCTGTCATCATTCCTAAACAAAAAAAAGACGCTTTCTCTTTGCAATTTGCATTTGATCCCAGTCCAATTGTGCTTTTAAAGCTTATAAAGCTTTGCTGTCATTACACGTTTTACATTTAGCACAGTCACATTTTGGAAGCTTTTCTTGTGGTTTTGAGTTATTTATTGTGTGTCTATATATAGATGGATAGATGTTGTGCTGTTTTCTTGCAGTAGTGAAAGCATGAAAGTAATAGCTTATAAATGATGAATGAGAGAAAGCAGACTCCCAACAGCAATGCATCACAGTTAGAGCTCCCAACATGCCCATTACTAAAGCTTGTGCACTTTAAGGATACCACACAATAACTAGAGGGACTACTACTGTGTGCGTGACATGAAGACCTTTGATAAATGATTCCGTGGCCCTCGCCTCATATCACTTGTATTTCACTTTATTTTCCATCTGGCCGTACATCCTCTTTCAAACACATGCATGTGTCTGCCTGCGGTCACTTGCTATAAATTATGTCTTTAAAACTTGCTCGGTGACGATATCAATGCACTAATGCAGTGGTTCTCAACCTTTTTTCAGTGATGTACCCCCTCTGAAATTGTTTTAAATTCAAGTACCCCCTAAGCAGAGCAAAGCATTATTGGTTGAAAAAAAGAGATAAAGAAGTAAAATAGAGCACTATGGCATCAGTTTCTGATTTATTAAATTGTATAACAGTGCAAAATATTGCTCTTTTTTAGTGTTTTTTCTTGAACTATTTGGAAAAAAAAAAGATATAAAAATAACTAAAAACTTGTTGAAAAATAAACAAGTGATTCAATTATAAACACAGAGAAGTAATCATCAACTTAAAGTGCCCTCTTTGGGGATTGTAATAGAGATCCATCATCAACTTAATTCTAAACATTTCTTCACAAAAAAAAGAAATATTTAACATCAACATTTATGGAACATGTCCACAAAAAATCTTGCTGTCAACACTGAATATTGCATTTCTTTTCACAGTTTATGAACTTACATTCATATTTTGTTGAAGTATTATTCAATACATATATTTATAAATTATTTTTGAATTGTTGCTATATTTATAATATATTTTTTTTAAATCTTACGTACCCGTTGGCATACCTTCAAGTACCCCCAGGGGTACGCTTACCCCCATTTGAGAACCACTGCACTAATGCATGCAACATTGTGCATCCAGCAGCAAATAAAGCAAACAATTGTTTGCAAAATGAATAGTAATAATGAGTATCTTAAAACATATTGATGCTATAAATCAGGGGTCGGGAACATTTTTGGCTGAGAGAGCCATGAAAGCCAAATATTTCAAAATGTATTTCCGTGAGAGCCATATAATATTTTTTAACACTGAATACAACTAAATGCGTGGATTTTTAAAACCAACAATTTTTGGAGTATAATGAGTCTTATTCTTTTTAATAACATTGTTATTCTAAAAGTTAACCAATAATAAATATAATACTTCTTACCATTAATGCGACATATTGAACACGTGATAGGAAATGGATGGTTGGATTGAAACGCATGAGAATGTTTGATAATTTGAATGTTATTTTTAACACTGTGATTACCAGCGGAATTATTAATTACGTATCGTGTTAAGCTAAGATGTATCTGAGAGCTAGAAGCAGTCATCAAAAGAGCCGCATCTGGCTCTAGAGCCATAGGTTCCCTACCCCTGCTATAAAAGTATATTTCCCTTTGGAAGGTTTGCAGATTTACAGTGAGGAGAAACGAGACGGTCGAAAAAGAGCAGTAAAAATAAGAAGTTATAATGATTTTTTTTTTTTAATGCGTTCAAAAGGAAATTAAATAGCATTTTAAAAAATTAAAAAAAACTGGCCAATATGACTTTTGAGCATGATGAAGCATATTCCTCTTCAAAATAAATTAACTCGTGCTTTTTTACAGAATTAGCGAGAAACTTATACGTGGTACTAAGCTGACTTCTTACCCCTGCTTATCTTATTATTACCTTTTAACTCCTTGAAATATTACATATTCTTGCTTTGCACAATTATTGAAATTTGATAAGAATATGTGTAGAGCACTCTTCAATCAATCAAAAAGAATTTGTTTATATGATTGGCAACACTAAATTGGCCCTAGTGTTTGAATGTGAGTGTGAATGTTGTCTGTCTATCTGTGTTGGCCCTGTGATGAGGTGGCGACTTGTCCAGAGTTTGTACCCCGCCTTCCGCCCGATTGTTGCTGAGAAAGGCGCCAGCGCCCCCCCCGCGACCCCTAAAGGGAATAAGCGGTAGAAAATGTATGGATGGAACCCTTAATTACAAATGTCTCAAAGGGCTTCACAAACCAGAACAACATCCTCAGACTTCAACCCACATCAGGGCAAGAAAAAAAACAACCGAAAGGAAACAATGAGAAACCTTGGGAGGGATCGCAAATGTGGGGCCCTCCCCGGGTGATCTGTGCAATGGATGCCGAGTGTCTGCTGGTAATAATGTGAGAGTTTAGTCCATAAAGAGGTTAGCAGGGGGATCCTCTTGCATGTAGAAAAGTCCGCATCGCAGAGACCTCACCAACAGATACACAGAGGAGTGGTCCACCCCGGGTCCCGACTTACAAACTGATCTGCGGCCACCTGATTACCTCTCCATACAGGAGAAGGGGGGCAGAGCAGAAAAGACAAGCGGCAGGTCAACTAGTCTAAAAAAAAAGGGGTCTATTTGAATGCTCGATTGTATAAATGAGTTTGTGGAAGTCGCCTCCAAGTGGTTCCGCTGCTACACACATAACAGGAGGCAGGCATGCAGATTTGAACAAAATTGTAATCATACACAGTTTCAGTCTCTGACTCTTCCAACTCTCCAAGTTCTCCAAGTTATTCTCCCCTCCTGTTAGCGACCACTACCATTAAAAACAACAAGTGGATGGACAACACGGACCACCTGGGAAATCTAATCACCTGTTCAGCTGTGTTTCGGGGCGCTGTCCTCAGCACTTTAGACAAGGGCGGTGACCTCCACTCCCGCAGGCAGCGCTGGCCACGTCTCCCTCCACAGAGTTTCAAAATGGGGCTTAAATGCTTCCACTGAGGATTCATCTCTTACTGTTACTGGTAGGGCATTCCAGACTACTGGAGCTCGAATAAAAAAACGTGCTATAGCCCGCAGATTTTTTGGTGTTCTGGGAATCACTAATTATCCGGAGTTCTTAGAACACAGTTTTCTGATAGGTGCTACACTGTTTAGTATTTTATACGTAAGTAGTAAAACCTTAAAATCGCATCTTAAGTGCACAGGAAGCCAGTGCAGGTGAGCCAGTATAGGCGTAATGTGATCAGACTTTCTTGTTCTTGTCAAAATCTAGCAGCCGCATTTTGTACCAACTGTAATTTTTTTATTGCTAGACTTACAGAGACCCGAAAATTATACGTTACGCATGAATAAGGATCTCAGCGACGGTGGTGGACAAAATGGGACACATTTTTGCGATAGTACAGATATGAAAGAAGACTTAGTAACACTCTAAATCAGGGGTCGGCAACTTTTACCACTCAAAGAGCTATCTCGACCCGTTTCACAAAATGAGGAAGACAATGGGAGCCGCAACTATTCCCGCCATTATCTGCTGGTGGTCACCCAGATAACAAGAATAAGGGCATGCTATGAAGCCATTGCCTTAAACACCTTCTACAACATGTACAAACTGCTTGGCAGTCCAGCAACATGTTGTGAGAGGCTTCCGCAGATGCACGCACACGACTGGAAGGCATACTGGGTGACACAGAGTACACTGACGGTTGTGATATAAACAACTTTAACACTCCTAATAATATGCGCCACATTGTGAACCCACACAAAAGAAGAATAACAAACACATTTCGGGAGAATATTCTCACAGTAACACAACATAAACGCAACACAACAAATACCCAGAATCCTTTGCATCCATGACAATTCCTGACTATGTTACACACCCCGCGAGCACCAAACCCCGCCCACCTCAACCACGCAGGGAGGGTGGGGGGGCGTTGGTGCTCGCGGGGTGTATAACATAGGAATTGTTAAGATTTCAATTTAGACTATTTTTGGGTTTTGTCCTGCTTGTTGTGGTTGATATAATCTTCCCCTCTGAGAGAGAACCACATTAACAGACCATTCTAACCAGGTACTTTATGGCATTTACACAAACAAATATATACAAAACAGTTTACATAAACAAGTGACGGTAACACAAATTAAAAATGTATTCATCCACAAGATGGCACATTTTTTTCACGTTAAAATGCAGAAAAATGATGGGGGAGTGGTGTCAATCATGAACACTGGGAATAAACACATTATTGGAGTAAACATACCCTAAACATACAATTAGTTTTTGATATGTATTGTTTAAGCTAAACAGCCTTCCCGGTAAAGTTTATTCAGGTGTACTGGAGAGGAGGCTACGCCGGATAGTTGAACCTCGGATTCAGGAGGAACAGTCTGGTTTTCGTCCTGGTCGTGGAACTGTGGACCAGCTCTATACTCTCGGCAGAGTTCTTGAGGGTGCCTGGGAGTTTGCCCAACTAGTCTACATGTGCTTTGTGGACTTGGAGAAGGCATTCAACCGTGTCCCTCGGGAAGTCCTGTGGGGAGTGCTCAGAGAGTACGGGATATCAAACTGTCTGATTGTGGCGGTCCGCTCCCTGCATGATCAGTGCCATAGCTTGGTCCGCATTGCCAGCAGTAGGTCGAACACATTTCCAGTGAGGGTTGGACTCCGCCAAGGCTGTCCTTTGTCACCGATTCTGTTCATAACTTTTATGGACAGGATTTCTAGGCGCAGTCAAGGCGTTGAGGGATTCCGGTTTGGTGGCCGTGGGATTAAGTCTCTGCGTTTTCCAGATGATGTGGTCCTGATGGCTTCATCTGACCGGGATCTTCAGTTCTCACTGGATCGGTTCGCAGCCGAGTGTGAAGCGACTGGAATGAGAATCAGCACCTCCAAGTCCGAGTCCATGGTTCTCGCCCGTAAAAGGGTGGAGTGCCATCTCCGGGTTGGGGAGGAGACCCTGCCCCAAGTGGAGGAGTTCAAGTACCTAGGAGTCTTGTTCACGAGTGAGGGAAGAGTGGATCGTGAGCTTGACAGGCGGATCGGTGCGGCGTCTGCAGTAATGCGGACATTGTACCGATCCGTTGTGGTGAAGAAGGAGCTGAGCCGGAAGGCAAAGCTCTCAATTTACCGGTCGATTTACGTTCCCATCCTCTCCTACGGTCATGAGCTTTCAGTCATGACCGAAAGGATAAGATCAGGGATACAAGCGGCCAAAATGAGTTTCCGCCGCCATGTGGCGGGGCTCTCCCTTAGAGATAGGGTGAGAAGCTCTGTCATCCGGGAGGAACTCAAAGTAAAGACGCTGCTCCTCCACATTGAGAGGAGCCAGATGAGGTGGTTCGGGCATCTGGTCAGGATGCCACCCGAACGCCTCCCTAGGGAGGTGTTTAGGGCACGTCCAGCCGGTAGGAGGCCACGGGGAAGACCCAGGACACGTTGGGAAGACTATGTCTCCCGGCTGGCCTGGGAATGCCTCGGGATCCGCCGGGAAGAGCTAGACGAAGTGGCTGGGGAGAGGGAAGTCTGGGCTTCCCTGCTTAGGCTGCTGCCCCCGCGACCCGACCTCGGATAAGCGGAAGAAGATGGATGATTTGTTTAAGCTAAAACATATTACTGAATTATATATTTATAGCAGTTTTAGAGAAAATGCAGGAGAATATTACAGGACCTTTTGAGGGTTGAAAAGGATCAGTTTAAGATTCTGCCAAAGAGAGACAACACATCAATCAGGCTGACTTCTGTCCTCCGCTTCCTCAGCCATAATGAGTCAAGTTTTGCTTGTGTGCAATAATCTCTTTAAATTTAGAAGATAAATTGGAGAGTGATTTAAACAAATGTATATATAGATGTGTTTTACACCCTGCATAGTAATTTTTATTGTGTTGGTTTTAGGGTGATGGAGGCCCACCTGGTCCACCTGGTCCTGTAAGTACACTACAAGTGGTATTGTGTGTTTCTAACCCATTCTTCATTATCTTCACTGTTGGATTGCCATTAGACCTCATAAAAAAAAATCATATTTACTCATAGTATTTTACCACGTTGTACCAATTAATGAGCCAAGCCACTATAGTTTTTTTTTATCTTACACTGTATATCTTATATTTCAACCAATACGGTACCAATTCCCAGTACCTTAGAATCGATACTGTTACTCAACAGCACTAATTGTTGCTACTTTTGTGTGTATTCATATATAAATGTTAATTTCTTTTAAATATTGTTTTATTTCGCATTTAACATTGAGCTGATAGTGATAATTGTGCTGTCCAGTTGTTACATTATGTGTTCTTACACTTCCGAGTCTCGATTGCAGGTATGCAATAATCTGTTTGTCCGCGGTGTATCGCTGTAGCCCAGGGGTAGGGAACCAATGGCTCTCGAGCCAGATGTGGCTCTTTTGATGAATGCATCTGGCTCTCAGATAAATCTTAGCTGACGTTGCTTAACACGATAAGCAATTAATAATTCCAGTGTTTAAAATAACGTTCAAAATATAAAACATGTCGCCGTCGTGCGGGTTCCCATGACCATCAAGGAAGGACAGGCTTGAGCAGGTTTGACTCTTGTTTATTTCTCAATAAAAGCTTGTCTGCGGTTGGGTCATTTTTCATCTTCTTCCTCCACTACTCGCTCTTCGGTCGCTTTTCAGCCGCCCCCGTCGTCGTTGTCCGCGTCTTGCTCTCTTTCGCTTTCGCTCATCATGCACTGCTGCAAGCTCTCCAACTCCTTCTGCCTCATCCTCCTTTGCTGCTGCCCTTTTATCCAGCATTTAGCATCACAAACACAGGCAGTGTTTCCTTGTTTAAAATTTCCGAAGGTGAAGCTTTACTATGGATCAGAGCAGTCAAGCGAACATGGATCACGACCACATGTGAACCAGCAGGATTCGGTGAGAAAATTGTGGTAATAAGTCGGCTCTTACCGTAGACATGAGCGGAGCTTGCATCCTCCTGCAGCTGCGTGGCTTCCCTCAGAGACACTGGCGGTCACCACACCCGTGGCCACACCCCTCCAACTTTCAGGTACTATATAAACTCACTAAAACACTAGTAACACAATAGGCGGATAAGGGATTTTCCAGAATTATCCTAGTAAATGTGTCTAATAACATCTGAATCGCTCTCACTGCCCTCACCTTTTTTTTCTTTTTTTTTAACTTTTTTTTTTCTAGTCCTTCACTCATTATCCTCATCCACGAATCTTTCATCCCCGCTCAAACTAATGGGGAAATTGTCGCTTTCTTGGTCCGAATCGCTCTAGCTGCTGGTGGCTCTGATTGTAAACAATGTGAGGATGTGAGGAGCCCTACAACCCGTGACATCACGCGCACATCGTCTGCTACTTCCGGTACAGGCAAGGCTTTTTTATTAGCGACCAAAAGTTGCGAACTTTATCGTCGATGTTCTCTACTAAATCCTTTCAGCAAAAATATGGCAATATCGCAAAATGATCAAGTATGACACATAGAATGGACCTGCTATCCCCGTTTAAATAAGAAAATCTCATTTCAGTTGGCCTTTAAGTCTTGAACTTATGACACACTAATTGTTTGATTGTAATGTGCATCTTAGTTGTAGTTTTCCATCTATCCATTTCCTACCGCTTATTCCTTTTGGGATCGCGGGGGGCGCTGGTGCCTATCTCAGCTACAATCGGGCGGAAGGCGGTGTACACCCTAGACAAATTTAAAAGTGTTGAAATTACCAAGTAAAATTGTGAATGCTTGTCAGTAGCATGTATATGGCATATCCAATATAAATTAGCATTGCGCTAGCACATTCTGAAAAGTTGCGCTTTTGCTGAGTCAGCAGAGCTGTTACCATTTGTTTATACGTGAATCGGTACGCAGTCATACTGACGGAGTTCTGTCTGTACCAATAAAAGTACTGAATTTGATACCCACCTAACCCGCAGCCGCATCACCTGAAGAACAAAGCAGCCCCTGTCAGCCATTAAATGAGTCTACATTGCCACATATCAATTAACAAAATTATATTTAAAAAAGTTTTCAGTGGTATATAAGATGTCTTATACTTTTATTTGAAATAAAAGTTAAGTAATGAGGCGAACAAGAAAATGCACCCTGTTGAGAGTCGAGTAAGCTTAGGTAGGGCTAATGTCCATCCATCCATCCATTTTCTACCGCTTATCCCTTTCGGTGTCACGGGGGGTGCTGGGCAGGGTACACCCTGGACAAGTCGCCGCCTCATTGCAGGGCCAACACAGATAGACAGACAACCTGAGATCGGTAGGTCGTGAGTTTAAACCCCGGCGGAGTCATAACAAAGACCATAAAAATGGAACCCCTTACCTCCGTGCTTGGCACTCAGCATCAAGGGTTGGAATTGGGGGTTAAACTACCAAAATGATTCCTGAGCGCGGTCACCGCTGCTGCTCACTGCTCCCCTCACCTCCCGGGAGTGAAACAAGGGGATAGGTCAAATACAGAGGGTCATTTCACCACGCCTAGTGTGTGTGTGAGACTATCAGTGGTACTTTAACTTTTAACCAATCATACTCACATTCACGCATTAGGGCCAATTAAGTGTTGTCAATCAGCCTATAATACGTACATAAATGAATCAGTGCAGTACCTCGATATTTGAGGGTTTCAAGCAAAATAAGTAAAATCACTGTGAGGACAACCATTTATTCAATTCCACAATGCATTGCAAAAAAATGTTGACACAAACGGTCTGTTTCTCATTTACAAAAGTCTTAGTAGATGTTGATTTCTGATTTCAAACGAGCTCGCAAACACTTGTTGAGTTTCAGTGCCATTGTCACAACTTTTCAGCAAGAACTTTTAAGTAAACCAGTAGAGTATTTTATTCGATTTCATTTCACCGCCGTTTAATCTGAAAATTTCAAAAATCAAACATCCGAATAGACACCAGTGTGGCTGGTTTTAATGGCTGTCCAAGCCACTGAGGACTTCCTTTGCGGTTTTCTCTTTGCTCTAAATTTCACTTCAGCTCGAGAACGAATTGTTCCACTCAATCAAAACCAAAACGTTCCGTCGTGTTCAGTGTTGTGTGGTGAGCTGTGGGCCACCCAGGATATTGCAGACGTATTCGGCAGTGCAGACAAGAGAGGAACACATTAGTCATTTGATAAATGAGGCTCTTTGAACATTTAGTACCAGTCTCTGTCCTCGCTTTCTGCCTTCCTGTGGCAGATAATTTTGGCAGTTAAGCATCGATTTCCCTTACGCTGCAGAAGCAGGGGTTCAGATCATTAGCCTCCCTCCATAAACCTTCTTGTGCCTCTGTGTATTAGTGGCGGGGAGGTGCAGTGGTTTTAACGGCGCGCACTGCATCATTCTCCCCCATGGCCGTAACGTGGCAAAATAGGCTTTTGAGCTCGCAGACGGTCCTGTTTTTACAGCTGCCAGCATTACTTTACGGTGGAGCTTTATAACGCATTCAAGTAGAGCTGGCATCCTAAGCTCTGCTGAGTAAATAGCGGCATGCCAGAGTTCACCGCTCGTATGCGAAACCCTGCAAGAACTGTTGATCTGCGCCTGACGCGAAAAACACGAGGAGTGACTGTCGGTGGACTTTTGACGGATGGTTCAGATGATCCTTGTGAGACAGCAGATGATTCGGTATCAGATTTAGACTTCTTCTTGCTCCAGATGAAAAAAAAACGAAAAAGCCTCAAGTGCATGCATCACTTCATCACTGTGATTGTCGAAAAAGTCTCCCTAGTACATATTGGACAGGATCCGCACGAGAGTCCATCAAACCAGTGGCTAAATCAGGGGTGTCAAACGTATGGAACAGGTTTTATCCGGCCCGCGGAATGAGTTTGCTAAGCATAAAAATTAGCCGAAATTTTTCAATTAATGAAATTGCTGTTCTAAATGTGTCCACTAGATGTCGCAATAGCAATTATTTGTATCGTTGTAGATTGTGCTATATATGTAAAAAAAAATAAACTACATGTATGAGTCGGCATGGCGCAATGGTAGAGCGGCAGTGTCAGAAACCTGAGGGTTGCAGGTTCATTCCACGCCTCTTACCATCCAAAAAATTGCTGCCGTTGTGTCCTTGGGCTTACACTTCACACTGGTGAATGAATGATGAATGTGGTCGGAGGTGCCGTAGGCGCAAACTTTCGTAGCTTACCACCTGCAGGTGTGAATGAATGATGGGTTCTCACTTGTCTGTGCAGCGCTTTGAGTGTCTATATAAATCTAATTCATTATTGCTATTATTATTAGTGCACTAGTCGAGGAAAATGATCAAACTACATAAATAACATCCTTTATTTTTATTTTTGATATAATTTTTTTTTATCTCGATAGATCATACTTGCCAACCTTGAGACATCCAATTTCGGGAGGTGGGGGTTGGGAGTGGGGGGCTTGTTTGGGGGTGGTGAGGAGGCATGGTTGGGGGCGTGGTTTGGGGAGGCGTGGTTGAGAGGGGACGAGTATAATTCACCAACTCGCGTATTTAATATGTATTTCATATATATATATATATATATACATACATATATATATATATATATATATATATATGAAATACTTGACTTTCAATGAATTCTAGCTATATATATTTATTTTATCGTATATATAAATAAAAGAAATAGTTTAATTTCAGACGGCACCTATCAAATACACAGTAATAAAAACACAGCTGTTCTAGTAACTGTACTGTGCTTGCTGGTAACTAAAAAAAAAACAACAACACTTACCTTTCACTATTTGAGTAACCTTTGTTCTGCCATTTGCGTACTGGCGAGAGTCATTTGCCGTCAGGTGCACAACACCACGTAAATCGTTGGCCAATCAAAAAGCAACCCCATAACGCTATAGCCAACATTCACCAGGAGATGGCAACAGACAACATAGAATCACTCTATTACGGACGGCATCGCCATGCCTGTAACTTCCTCGTTCTTCTGCTTCATCTCCTTGAGTGTGCAGTTTTTTATTAAAAATCCATAGATGTTGTAACGTGATTGGGTAGGCAAGCTGTTTATATAACAGGAAAGCGGACGTGAAAACAGGCTGTCCCCACTGATGTCCGCATGGAGCTGGAGGGGGTGTGAATTTCGGGAGATTTTCGGGAGAAAATTTCTTCCGGGAGGTTTTCGGGAGAGGCGCTGAATTTCGGGAGTCTCCCGGAAAATCCGGGAGGGTTGGCAAGTATGCGATGGATTGAAAATGAACACCAATGAGTTGACTGATGAACATTATCACATCATTTATTCAGAAAGTATAAACAAGGACCAATATAGAATACTATTAACCGCGACATGTAAGTGGGAAAAAAAACAACAACATACATTGTTAAACTAAGAAAACAATCTGAAGTTGCATTTATTTTTAAGTTATCGTGCCGTTATTTTACCAGTCTGGCCAACTTGGGAGTAGATTTTCCTCCATTTGGCCCCCGATCTAAAGTTAGTTCAACCCCCCGGGCTAAACATTGGCTCAGCTGGTCCACCTTGAAGACATAGACCCCTTTCACTTACTTTCTATTGCCTCTCACTTCATTAATTGTGATGCTAAAACTACTGGACATTGACCTGCTTATTATATCATACAATGTGGGCAGGAAACGTGTGACAGAGGAGGACAGAGGACATTTAGTTTGGATTTATATGCCATAAAATTAATGTTCGGAGTCAAATGACACACTGTATCATCAAACTGTCATTAGAATAAACATGAACACCACAGAGTTCCCAAAAATTATGCATATATGTTATGGATCGGTACGGAATTCAGAACTTATATATGTCCTGATCGAATTCTGTCTGTACTACCGTGTCTAACATAAAATGAATATTGTAATACTTTTGTTACAAGTTCTGGTTGCAGACTAGCAGCCAAACAGGCACTCAGAGGGCACTAAGTCCGACTGCCTTTATAATGTTGCAATTTTCAATGCCAACAAAGCAAGTAGGTCTAATAGAAAACAGTAAG